>NC_141602.1:41769673-42073006 GCF_047967505.1 Dipteris shenzhenensis | reverse complement strand
GTAAAAAAGCTCACATTAAAAAGCTCGCCAAAGATTTCCCCCTTTTCCAAATTGACAGGCTTCACATACCTTATGCATTTCTGCAACCTTGAATTTAGGCAATCCTGCAACAATATTTTGGGCCTGCATTGATTTAAGTGACTGTATATTAACATGACCAATGCGTTTATGCTAGATATCAATATCTGCAACAACACCGGTCCCATGTGCAAACATTGCTGCACTCAATTCAGGCATGTCCGCATCCAACGTAAACATCCCGACCTTCTTCTTTCCTTTTGCTATCAAGCGGCCGTTATTTTTCATATCCTCAACAAAGCATCCATGAGGATTAAATCTGACCTGCAAGCTCTACTCAACTATTTGATCAACAGAAACTAGGTTCTTGGTGATGTTTGGGACATGAAATACATCAGACAGGTATTTCTTTTTCCCATCCTACATAGACAAAGGAATTTTACCAATCTGCACAAAAGGATGTGCAGTATCATCAGCAGTCTCCACAAATCCTGGTCTTTCCATTTTCCTTGCATCCTGCATCCATTTTGCATGACTTGTCATGTGGTTTGATGCACCTGAGTCAACATACCACACATCATTGCTTTCTTCTACACTTGTCATTGGTCATGTGCTGCACCATAAACAAATGCTCATTTCTGTCATCACCCTATCTACTAGAAGATGCATAATTCCCTTACTATAATTTTCCATCCATGATGTCATTTTGCTTTTTATAGCAGTCTTTAGCCATATGACCCATTTTACCACAGTAGTAGCATTCAACATTGCTGTTTGCATTTTGGCCTCTCTGCCATCCACCATGACCTCTTTGGCTCCCCCTGCCTCTAAAGGACTGGTTTTCTTGAGTTTGCTGCATATTCTGATTTCTACCACGGCCTCCAGATCGGCCTCCTCTACCTCTGCCTCTACCTCTTCTAGCATTTGAGTAGAAGATAGTTTCTTTTGAAGTTCCTCCTGAAGAAGATGCACCACCATTTCTCTACTCTTTAGAAATTAGAAGAGCAAACAACTCAAAATTAGGAAAATTTTCATGGACGGCAATGGATGTCCGGAACTGTGCATAATCCTTTCCTAGACCATTCAAGGTCACAGAAACTAAATCATCTTTCATTGGCGACCCAATGGAAGCAAGTGCATCTGCAATTTTCTTCACCTTCATGTGGTAGTCATTGATGCTCATATTTTCTCTCTGCACATTGTGCAACTCTTGCTTGAGCTGCATTTTCCTGGCTTGCATATTTGTGCTGTACATTTTTGCCAAAGTATCCCATGCCTCCTTTGGCGTACTTGCATCCTAAATATGCACAATCATAGAATCTGAAGTACTGATAGATAGCCAGTACATAACTTTTCTGGCTCTCTCATGCCATCCTTTAAATGCCTACATTTCCTATTGATTGGGAACATTAGGAAGAACTAGTTCTTCTTCATTTCCTGTAATGAACTCCCAATAGCCTTTTCCCATAAGGAAATTCATCATTATAAACTTCCATGCTTGGAAGTTGTTCTTGTCAAGCTTTTCAGTGACAATCTATGAAAGAGAATCAGATGCCCTTATAGAACACTACAAAGTATTCTGTCACTGCAAAAAACACAGCTTCTGCCTCACAAGGGCAAATCTGCAAAACTGACGAAAGTGGTATTTGACCACACAGTCACTTCCTAGTGACAATTTTGCATGAACAGGCAACAAGGATGATTCTATAACTCCCAATATCTCTGTGCACAGGCATACGATGCAATTTCTGCGGTAACTTTTCACCGACCTGCAGAGCAATGGTTGCACAACAAAAACAGGGCCTTTTTCTTAGTTCTTGCGGAGAACTTTTGCCTCCAAAACGGGACCTAAAATGGCCTCGAATCAGAAAAACAAAGTCACCTAGGGCTTTGCCTTCTCCTGCTGCATATACTGCCCTCTCGCTACATCGCGAAGGGTGTCTCAATCAGAGACAATGCACTCTTGCACTTTCTGGCTGTGCTACCTGCAGAGATTTGCTCCCAAACTCGAAAAGGAAAGCAACACTGGTCCTCTTACCATGACACCGCGAACTTGGTTTGCTTTCTTGAGCTCCTTACCATGAACTAGGCTCTGATACCATGTGAAGATAGTGGGAGAGAAGGAAGGAGTCTCACTTGTGGCTTTCTCACATACACAATGGGGGAATACACATAAAGGTGGAGGCTGAAAATAGTTTTCCTCTTCTTAGTTGTGAAAGCCAAAAGAACTCTAGTACAAAGAAATAGAAGAACCCTATATGTGGGTCTCAAACCAAACTCAGCTAACTAAGGTGGCATACTAACTGAGCCACGAACTAGAGTACATAAGGATAGCTGTCATCCAGCTATTATTCACGGGCAGTGTACCAACCGCATCTGTAGCTAACAAGTCGGTGACATAAATGCACAACAGTCGCCTTGGCATATCACGAATGGAGCTCGATATCTCAACATCTCCTCATATGGAGGGCTTACAAGTAGAGTTAGCTAGCTCCCGCGTAGTTACACGAGAGTGGAGCATTGATATCTAACACTACCACCCTGTGCATGTTTTTTGCTTTGGGGTGTTTGTGCATGCAAGATCGTTATGTAGAGAATGCCATTTTCCATTGCCTAGGTCCTGGACAGATCAAGTGTGCCTGTCTGCTATAGTTATCTACGATGAGAAAGTAGATGCTACAACTCAATTTCCCATTTGGGCAAAAAATGCAAAAGATAACGAGCTCAAATTGAAGAATCCCAAGCTCTCGAGCCTGACTGCGAGGAAAAGGAGCTCAAATTGAAGAATGCCAACTGACTATGAGGAAAAGATAACGAGCTCAAATTGAAGAATGCCAAGCTCGAGCCTGACTGCAAGGAAAAGGAGCTTGAAGAGAGGAACTAGCCCTCTTGAAGAAAGGGACAAGAAGGGCTAAGCCTGAAACCAGGAAGCTCAAATCAAGGAAGGAGGAAGTGACATGAAGGAAGGGGCCGGGCCCCTGAAGGAAGGAACCAGTCCGCTTTGGGAAAGGAGCAAGGAGGGCCGAGCCTACAATTAGAAAGCTCCAAAAGGAGACGTGCTCAAAGAAATGTGGAACAAGCCTCCTAAAGGAAAGGATTCCTTGAGATGTAATCTAAAGGAAAGGAGTCTTTGAGATGTAATCTGTGTATAATCTATTGAATTATTATTCTTCTCTAGAGTTTACTTGGGCAATGTTTTCTCAGCTATGTGACTAGATAGTGTCCTTTGATAGCAGGCCAAGGACCATAATGTGAGACAAAAGATTTTGATTAGACAACTAATGTGAGATGAAACATTTTGATTAGACAACTAATGCGGGACAAAAGATTTCGATTAGACAACTAATGTGAGACAATAGATTTTGATTAGACAACTAATGTGAGATGAAAGATTTTGGTTAGACAACTAATGTGAGACTGAAAGATTTTGATTAGTCAATTTTATGAAAGAAGAATAAGAAGGTCGGGCTCATTCAAAATCTCTCCCTATTTAAGTGTAGTGCAGACACAACTAAAAGCCCATTATGAAATCTAGACCCAAAACTCTGTACACCAATCCACCTACAACAAATCTATGGCATACCCAAAAGACTTTGAATGCTTTTGTTCTATTTGAGAACAATGTTTGATGACCTCCTCAAAGAAATAGACCTAGAGAAGAGGGAGGAAAACAGCTACAAGGAGGACATGCTTCACAATTGGGTGTATGACTTGGAGTCAAAAAAGACGGTGAATATTAATTTCCCTGGCTATCATTTTTCTTGCTCCTTTAAGGTACACAATCTCATGATGTATGTTTCTTTTGGCAAGACATGGTGGAGGCATGAAGTTTTATAGAGGGCAAATACTAGGATGAAGAAGACCCCAAGTGAAAGGAGGAGTTACTATGGGCATACAAGTCGGCAAAGGCAAGCAAGCAGTTAGTGGTGCAAGTGTGTAATGAGGTCTACGATAGTTCATCAGACTAGCCTAAAAAGATGGGGGTTGATAAGATAGTTGGGAGTTTGGAATTTCCTTAAGCTACAAAATGTCGTCGTATTTTTGAAAAAGTAAAAGGCTTGCATGCATTTCTTGGACTTGTGGACTTTCTCGGACTGCCATCATCCATGATCTATGGTGCTCGTAATACTTGATTTTGTGTCAGTCTGCTTCCATGTTAATACTTAAATGTTTTAAGTAGCCCGGTGGTTGAAATCTGACAGTTAAAGATAACCAGTATGTGTAATGAATTTTAGGATGGCACGGCAATATTGCAGGATACATGGTTCCCAATGCAGTGCTTTTCTTCGATTATTACAAGATGAAAGGATTTGTGGATGTGTGGATTTGTTATGGGATTTAATAAATCCAGCACGGTGGTTGTTTGGGATATACTAAAAATAGGTAGCTATGGGATTTAATAAATCCATCGTAGTGGTTATTTGGGATATACTAAAAACAAGCATGGGATTTATCATTTGGGATTTACAAAAACAAGTGCGGTGGTTAGTTTGGGATTTACTAAAAGAAGCTTAGTCTCAAATACATTTTCCATTTTCTAGCATAAGTGGAATATTATTTCCCTTGGGCACCAACTCAATATGTAATATGTTACTACCCTCATCCAAAATCTAGGGTATGGGGGGGACAAGGTCCATATATAAATATGCATGGATTTTCTTTTTAAAATTAAAATATGCAAGGGAAAAATATGAAAATTTCATGTGTCCCCTCCCATAAAATATAAGGTATATACCTTGAAAAATATGCAATATTTTAAGATTTGTACAAATTTTTCATAATATGTGAGGCCCAAGGGGGGGGGTCTTTTCGATGGGGGGGGTAGAACAAAAAATACACTAAAATATGAAAACCTATCTCCTTTCAAATTAATGTAACTTGTTCATGTGTTACCAAAATTTCAAGGTGTAAAAACATATTTGAAGCTCCTTTAGTGTAGAACACAACCATGTTAATTTGAATAATTTCTACTCATGGCATATTGTAAAATTCATCTCATACTCAAGATTTTTATAGGTTTTCTTACTAAAGGGAGTTGGTGCCCCAGGATTGTTTCCTTGCAATGAGACTACATTTTTTTAGTACTATCTCAATCATCCTCGTCCACCACTCCAAGACACCCCAAGATGTGCTCATGCATGTCTAAATGCAATTTGAAGACACTCTTGCCCTTCTTTCATTGTGGTTGCATCTGGAACTTAATAGCTCTTACTAGATAAGAGTACACAAATCTTTGTGGACTCTTATGTAGCAGTTCATAATTGCGGCCTCTCTTGGATGTTTTTTTGTACCAAAAAGCTCCGACTATTACATCCCACTTCTCATAGACTGTTCCCCAATTATCCTTAAATGCTAGCTCAACCTTGTGCTTAGGTTTTGTGCACTGCAACAAAAAGTATGGGTCATCTTCCTCATTCTCCCAAGAGGCAATGACAACTGCAAAGTTATCCCCCTCTTCCAGACAATCAATGAGGTCATCGAAACTCTCCCCAAACTATGGCAAGTCGTTGTTTGTCTCTCCATTGTTTGTCACTCCATCTGAACGTAGAGAAAAACTTGAACTCGCTCCCATGTATTCATAGTTGAAATGTTCTCACAATCATCATGATCCTCTATGATGTACGCACTACAAAAACAAGAAAGTTTCCTTGTTTTAATCAATTGGTTGTTTGAAAAGCCCCATATGCTATGTAGACCACGAACTCCTTTAATTTGCACTCAATCATTCCAGCTTCTCCTTTGCACTTCATCCATTTTCACCTCATGGAACACTCTACGTACTACACTAATCTTAAGGCTTTGTTTACTATATGTTGAACACATGTCTATGGTGGAGAGGTTGGCTGTAAGCCATGTTATAGCATCATGGGTATCATTGAGTTTTTCTTGAGGGCATGTCTATTGGTGTTTAAACAGAGCTTGCTTAATAATAACACCACAGCCATCATGTTCACCCTTGCCATGGCTAGACCCAAAGAGATTCCACATCATGTCTAGACCGTGGGGATTTGAGCCTTGAGACGAAGTAGAATCCACAGGCTGATTTAAATTGAGAGGCAACACCATCTGACCACACCCAATGTTGTTTTATATTTTTTGCATAGGGATTTTCCTTTTTCAGCCATTCCCAATGCAGTAGAAAAGCATGCTACACAAATAAGGTGTCATGTTCCCTATCATCTGAACTGTAGAAATGGTATGTGCGTTGCACGAACCTGGACTCCTGTGCATTAGTAAGCAGATTTGCATCAGGCATAGAAGAATCAAGCAAATGATTGTACATGATACCCATAAGAATTGTTATCTACTTGTTGTACCAATGAGCACTTTGTATCTCATCTTGTTCTTGAAATGAATAATTTTAAGCAAAATATATTACAGAGACAATAGTGTCATGGGGAAAATTGGCTGGCAAGGCACATCGTGAACTACTTATCCTGCCAGCTAGCCGTGAAATTGTGAAGCACATATTGAACCACGTGACCTATAAGCTCCCTTGGTTGAGTGCTCTTATATGACAGTAGCCATCTCTTTTTATTGGATCCTTCAACATTGACATTTTCAAATCTCCTCCATTTTAGAGAAACATGGTTGTCTTCCCTCATTTCATTTGGAAAGACATTAAATGTCGTCTTCTTCAACTTTATACTATAATGCTTGCATGTGCATGAATGCATTCAATGTGGTGCCACTCACAGTCTCCCTTTGGACAAACCATTGGCTCCCACAGAGACCTTAGGCTACAAAACCTGCTCTCCCTTGCAACACATGATGAGGATCTAGGTGGCCTACAAATTGCACATTCATCAGGAGACATGGGCATCAATCCCCATGGTGCAATGCTCCAACAAAACGAGATCTCAAGTCATTCATAGTTTTTTTTTTTCATAGTTGGCTGGGCCAGGTCAAAATCTATGTGTGTTTTGCAACAACAAACATTCTTGTCTTTGAGTTTCCTGATGTATCAGTGCTTACAATGCTCAAAGCTCCTCTGCCCAATTGAAATGTCCAGATTCTAATACATTAACTTGAGATACAACTCCGTCTACTGACTCAACATGCTGAACAATAGAACAGTGAGACCTCTTTTAAATGGAAACAATAGTACAATGAGACCCCTTTTTGCACTACTAAAACAAGTCAAAACACACTCTAATTAAAGTATATAATGAAGCAAAACAATTTTCAACCACCACATTGGTTTAGAACAGTCACACTTTCAACTATCGAGCTGGTTTAGGACAGTCACAATTTCAATCACCGGGCTAGTTTAGGACACGTTTAGGACAGTCAACCATCAGGTTGTTTAGGACACATTTAGGATAGTCACAACTTCAACCATCGGGATGGTTTAAGACACTGTAACAATTTCAACCACTGAGATGGTTTAGGACACTATCACAATTTCAACCACCAGGCTGGTTTAGGCTAACGGTCTCAACTTCACATATTAGATAATAACAAGTATATTGCTTTTTCATTTCTGAATTTCACAATTTCAATTAGTAACTGCTATTTGTCTTGAACCAACACCGGGCTGGTTTAGGACAATCTCATTAATTCCAAGCCATCCCTCGGTCTAGAAATAGTGGTATATGCCCCAAATAGTAGGAAATTCAATTTAAAAAATTTAAGTACTATGAAACACAATAATTTCAACCATCGAGCTGGTGAACAACTAATGTCTATTCAACCACACTCATTCATGTCAATCACATAATTGGTGATTGAGCTGAAGCAGCCGCAGTTGCATGATATTCCAACCACTAGGATGGTTTAGTAAAATGACAATATATTGCTATTATTTTGTGAAATATATGTTAATTTTTGTTCAACCATGTCACCGGGCTGGACAACTACTAATGTTTGTTCAACCACACTGGCTCAGGACAATCACATAACTAGTGATTGAGCTGAACCAACCTACAGTTGCATGATGTTCCACCCATCAGAATGGTTTAGGATAATCACATTTAGTCCAAGCCTGGTTTAAGAAATGAAACAAGTTAACTATCCCAACGCTCAATCACAAACAACCACCAGGCTAGTTTTGGATAATCACATTTAGTCCAAGCCTAGTTTAAGAAATGAAACAAGTAAACTATCCCAAAGCTCAATCACAAACAACCACTGACTGGTTTAGGCACCACTGACCTGCATTGTATCAAGCATGTGTATGATGTGCACCTAAAACACCTTGCATCACGTACGCTTTTTACAGATGTCCTTTCTATTTGGAAAAACTCTCATATTTTAGTGCCAAAATGTAGTCACTATAGCAATGACTTCTGCACTTAGGCTGTCTCTCCTTTTCTTGTGTTCTATTGAAGCCCACTGACTTCTCGGATCGGGATGATTGTGCATTACTTCTACTCCTAGAGTCACATTGGTCTTCTGATTGACAATATCTTTGACATTGTGCACCCAAGCCATTTCTCCTTTATTTCAAGGGACACTAACATAGCTAATGTCTCCCTCTTTGCAGCTAGTTGATCTAAGATATGCACCCCTTTTACTTTTTATAGGCCATTTCTTAGGTTAGAGAGCATCACCTCCTAGGCGTGCATCTACTGAGGTGTTGGTAGGGTTGTTACTCTATGAACTTTAGGGCGCAGGCTAAAGCTTGTGAAGACTCAAGACTGGTAATCATTTGAATGGCCTCGTGACACCACAACTTGTGTTCTTTGCTCCGATGGCAATGATCAAATGCGTGCATCTGCAACAATTGCTGCTCTACAAGGAGTCTTCTTTCTTCTCATTGTTTCTCCCTTTGCAGATGTTGCAAAAGTGTATTCTATTTCCATTTCGATGCCTGCCATCGCTTTCCTTGACCTGCAATCTGTTCCTTGAGCCTTGACCAAAATTTTCAATGTTCCTATCTCACTGTCTCTATCTGCTTCTCTTGCAAGCCATGGTGAGCTGCATGTTGCCATTGACACCATGGCCATGATCAGTCCAAAATAGACCTAGAGAAGCTAGCTGGTGAGGCAAGCAAAGGATAGAAGACAACTTACCCAAAAGAAGACAATGCTAAACCAAAGCCTACGCAAGGTCACGTCGAGGTGTGTGCAGGTTGCAGGGTGGGGGCAGGTTGCTAGTACTTAATCTTCCAAGATTTGATGGGCGGGAGGTGTGAAAATTTGAAATCCATGGGGTGATACACGTCAGCCAAATTGGATATCCCAAACAAGTGCAATGTGGCCTAAAATGCTTCAAAACACAAATAGGCCAAAGGGCACACTATTGGGTTTGATGCGATGGATTATGAAATGCAATGACCTGTGGCATGCTTATGAGCCATATAACAAGCAAGTCCATGGAAAAAGAAACAATTCAAGATTGTAAATAGTGTTGGATTTATTAAAAGATCTTTGGACATGCACAAATTGCACATTTTCAATTTCTTCCATTTAGGGTGAATCTAGATACCAATACCAACAACTATCAATGTTCTAAGACCAAAATGCAATAGTCCCACTACCTTGGATTCCAATTTTCAATCTATTTTGGCTTTCAACAAATCAAAAAGAAGTTATGGAGCATGCCCTCAAATGGATGTGCATCACTTTAGCACAACATTGGAGCCGGTTAATCCATGCCTAATGTTCTCATTTAGATGTGTCCTTGGGTTGAGGAGAAGCTCACATAGTGTACTTTTGAATAATTACTTGGTTGCATGTATGTACATTAAAAAGAATTGATGCTTTTGAATAAATTACTATATCATATAGTCCTCAAGATGCATGCTTCACATGCAACATAGCACTTGTAATGCTTGAAAGGTCTTGTTCCAAATCCTTGATCCATGACTTTTTGGTCTCATGTTCAAGTTTGAAATGTGTACTACAACTTAAAGACAAAGTTTGCCGAATTCCATTGAGAAATGCATAAGTTATGCGTCATGCAAGATACCTATATACAAAAAAATTCCTGAACCTCACCAAAAATGGCTACAGCCAAGCAAACAATGACCCAAAATGGGCACCCCCACCCAAGACTAATATCAAAGACAATTAAAAAAGTAATACATTGCACTATCATTATTGCAAGAGAAAACCAAAAATGGGAAAAAATGCCAAGGAGAATCCCCTAGACACCTACCAATCTATCAGCATCCATCCAAGTGGTTGGACCTATGTATGCTATTTGTGGGATCACTCCATTTGATGATCAAGGAGAAATAAGAGGAGCTTGTCTAATAGTGGCATTGAAGAAGAAAGTCAATGATAGATCAATGTTGGTGCTCGACCTTTCCAGTCCATCCCTCGTCCTCTATAGTACTCGAGGATGTCACTTGGTAAACCATAAGTTAATAGGTTGGTTCATGGAATGGGAATTTTAAATTCAGAGGAGTTATATGCCATTTATGAATAGGAGGGGGCTTAAAATTTGCTTATGTCATATAGCTATGATATGTACATGTAAGGAGGGGGCTTTTAAATTTAAAATCAGGATATGTATACATACAGTAAGGGTAAACAATTACCCAAAAAATGTAAAAATTTAAATATAGGGGCACTTTAAAATGTGTGCTTGCTTGCATGTGCTCTATGGTACTTAACATAGTAGCCACCTCGAGCTATAGTCTCAATCATGTGGCCCTTAGTGTTATCATCACTCTAGTGGCCTATCCCCCTACGTCAAACAGAGAGGAAATGTCTGTGATCCTAATGTGATTTTATACCTATAATTATGCCCTATGTCTATCTATTGCATTTGGTCCTTGCTATCCCTAGTTGGGGTTACCAGAGAACTCTTCTAGAGGGCCAAAACCACTATTGAAATGATAGTAATGCCGTCCACAGATCTCATAGTATACAAGGCATTTAAAATGCATAAAAAAATCCTATATAGCACGTAGAGTGCAAATTTGTTTTGGTCTCTTGCATATCACAGAGTCTAGATTTGTCTCTTATATGGGGTTTCCTCTTCCCATCGTATCTCAACCCATAGTCTATGTGAAGATACCTGGTGTTGACCGATCAAGATCCTCAATGCATATAGAAGATGAAACAGGGCGTAGCCTGGTGTTTGATGACCCCTTTCTTGAAATCCATAAGCAAAGATCTCTATTGGAAAGCTCTATAGGTGCTAACCACATTCTATACATGTAGAGCTACAAGAGGTCCTCTCTGATGACCTCATTCACCTCCTGATAGGCAAGTGGAATGGATGGAGCCTCAATGCTATATTGAAATGGTGGCAGCTCCTCTTATCCCCCTCTACTTCCGATGCCATAGATGAAGTCATGGATATCCATGGCAATCTGCATCATCTAGATGTCATGGTACCAAAGTTCATAACCCTATGGAGATAAGTGACCACTTGGAAGACTACTTCAAGCTATAGAGGGGTAGCCCCAATCTCTGCTAGTATGATCTAGTGAAGAACCGATGGTTTACTGTGGATCATAGGAAGAAGAAGCAAAACCTAAAGTCTCTCTATGTGGGACCAATTTGCCTCCGATAAGTTTGTCCCCAAGAATGGACTACCGCACATCCCCCTCGTCGGATCAGCAGTGAGTCGAAAATAGGAGACTTGTTCTCAAAATGTTGGCGAAAGCATTAACACTTGATGGGTCTGCATAGCTAGGTTGCATTGTGAATGTCAGACCTACCAAAAGAATACCCAAGTATGTCTAGGATGCAACAATCTCTAGCAAATCCCCATCGAAGGTAAATTGCTCTCTGTGTATGGCTTCTCAGAGCTTTAAATCATGCATATCGCAAAAAGACTAGAGCACATCTAAATGCCATTGGAGACCTTCAGTCGAGGAAAAAACTATCCTTTGGTGTCTTTTGCAATGGTTGAAATTGAGAAAAAATGGATAAAGTTTACTTGTCTTTAGAATATCAGAGCTACTATGACTTTGAATAATTTAGTGTAAAAACCTATAAATGTGTATGTTTTGAGATGAAAGGACCAGCTAACTTGGAGAGTGTCCCTAGTTTTGTTTGGTTGGGAAAAAGGTTTTGCTAGCACGAAAGAGAGAGAGAGAGAGATTTCTCTGTGTGTATGTGGAAACTCTTTGTCTCTCTAGCACACACATAGAGCCCTTGCCTTAGTTCTATTGGAACCTGCCATCTTGGTTGCCCAAACCCTCTGGCAAAGTGACTAAACGAAAATTGTAGGTAAAAGGGCCGTTGATGTAAGTCCTTTGATGTATCAATGTATCAAGAGCTTGACACCCCTCTCCATTGTCCCATTGGCTTCATGGGACATGGAGAGGGCATTGTGTGGCTAGGAGGTGAGGAGATGGAATCCTAATGTGATTTTATACCTATAATTATGCCCTATGGCTATCTATTGCATTTGGTCCCTGCTATCCCTAGTTGGGGTTACCAGAGAACTCTTCTAGAGGGCCAAAACCACTATTGAAATTATAGTAATGCCATCCACAGATCTCATAGTATACAAGGCATTTAAAATGCATAGTAAAATCCTACATAGCATGTAGAGTGCAAATTTGTTTTGGTCTCTTGCATATCACAGAGTGTAGATTTGTCTCTTATACGGGGTTTCCTCTTCCCATCGTATCTCAACCCATAGTCTATGTGAAGATACCTGGTGTTGACCGATCAAGATCCCTCAATGCATATAGAAGATGAAACAGGGCGTAGCCTGGTGTTTGATGACCCCTTTCTTGAAATCCATAAGCAAAGATCTCTGTTGGAAAGCTCTGTAGGTGCTAACCACATTCTGTACATGTAGAGCTACAAGAGGTCCTCTCTGATGACCTTATTCACCTCTTGATAGGCAAGTGGAATGGATGGAGCCTCAATGCCATATTGAAATGGTGGCAGCTCCTCTTCTCCCCCTCTACTTCCGATGCCATAGATGAAGTCATGGCTATCCATGGCAACCTGCATCATCTAGATGCCATGGTACCAAAGTTCATAACCCTATGGAGATAAGTAACCACTTGGAAGACTACATCAAGCTATAGAGAGGTAGCCCCAAACTTTGCTAGTATGATCTAATGAAGAATCGATGGTTTACTGTGGATCATAGGAACAAGAAGCAAAACCTAAAGTCTCTCTATGTGGGACCAAATTGCCTCCGATAAGTTTGTCCCCAAGAACGGACTACCGCACATCCCCCTCGTCGGATCAGCAGTGAGTCGAAAATAGGAGACTTGTTCTCAATATGTTAGCGAAAGCATTAACACTTGATGGGTCTGCATAGCTAGGTTGCATTGTGAAGATCAGACCTGCTAAAAGAACACCCAAGTATGTCTAGGATGCAACAATCTCTAGCAAATCCCCATCAAAGGTAAATTGCTCTCTGTGTCTGGCTTCTCAGAGCTTCAAATCATGCATATCACAAAAAGACTAGAGCACATCTAAATGCTATTAGAGACCTTCAGTCGAGGAAAAAACTATCCTTGCAATGGTTGAAATTGAGAAAAAATGGATAAAGTTTACTTGTCTTTAGAATATCAGAGCTACTATGACTTTGAATAATTTAGTGTAAAAACCTATAAATGTGTATGTTTTGAGATGAAAGAACAAGCTTACTTGGAGAGCGTCCCTAGTTTTGTTTGGTTGGGAAAAAGGTTTTGCTAGCACGAAAGAGAGAGAGAGAGAGAGAGAGAGAGAGAGAGAGAGAGAGACCTCTCTATGTGTATGTGGAAACTCTCTGTCTCTCTAGCACACACATAGAGCCCTTGCCTTTTAGTTCTATTGGAGCCTGCCATTTTGGTTGCCCAAACCCTCTGGCAATGTGACTAAATGAAAATTGTAGGTAAAAGGCCCCTTGATGTAAGTCCTTTGATGTATCGATGTATCAAGAGGTTGATACCCCTCTCCATTGTCCCATTGGCTTCGTTGGACATGGAGAGGGCATTGTGTGGCTAGGAGGTGAGAAGATGGAACCCCCCCCCCCCCCCCCCCTTTTCTAGCTGCCCAACGAGTTCCTTACTAGTGGTAAAACATCCCTCGGTGGAATTAGTGGCTTAGTAATAGGAAAGGGGGAGTTAAGTATGCTTGATGAATGAGGACCCTATTGGAGACTTTGAGTGCTCCAGGTTGGACACCTGCTCGGTCGAACTTGGATCATCTAGTAGCAATAGGGCACGGGAAGAGCACGAGTTGTTGATATATTAGATGTGTGTCCCACTTGTTGAGTGAAAGCCTAGGTTGAACCTACTACTGGAGTCCTTTGAGATGCGATGCCACAATTTTGAGCTAGTAGATTGGACTATTTGTGTTCGAGGGCGAGTTGCAGAGGCAAAGCCTCCTTAATTTGTAAGGAAATCCTTGTCATCTAAGTCCCATCTCCTTCTTGAGTGCTTAGTAGGGTGCTTGTTCATGGGCAACCGCATAATCTTTTCAATTTGCCTTAAGGTGCAAAGCTGGGCCCTTTACTCGTCATTCTCTTGCTGAAGTTTGGTAACTTCAGATTGCAGCTGATCGATTTCTCCTTGTAACTGAGTAGTCTTTGTAGTGCTATTGGGGGGATGCGTCAATTTTACGAGCAAAAACCTATGAGTAGGTTTATACGAGCGTGTTTTTCAAGATATTTTAAAAATAGTATTTCTTTAGGAAACATAGTTTTTACACTTTTATTTTCATTAGAACTAGATCCCTTTATCATAAAATTATACAGACTAGTCACTCATTCATTTTTACATAACATAAATCTTCTTATTCATAGACATCCCTTTGTACCCTTGTTATTACCTTAAAAAAGTATTGAAAAATAATTCATTTAAGAAACGTCCCTCATAATCACTCTCAATATAATAATATTATACATAAATAATTACTTATTAAACACATTTATATCATATGGCAATATCTTTCAAGTGTTTTTATAGTATTAATAACAAGATATTTATGGACATGTTTCTACAGAAGTTTAAATTACTGTAAATAAGTATTAACTTGGGATTATATATCACTCTCATAAAATACATGTAATATTTAATATTATATATTCAAGGTTTTCCAAAATATAACCCCATAGATGTGCTCAAATGGGGTTTTTCGATCAATTTGAGAGGCTGAATGACTATATTTGGACATTGGATGTGAAAGTTATGTCACTTTCAAAAGTGTTGTCCAAGGTAGTTTCGCCAACAAAACTACCTTGAAAGACCTTGTTCAAAGGGGTTTCGCTGGCAAAACTACCTTGATGGCTTGCTTCAATGAGTTCTCTTTGGAGAAACCCTTTCATGAAGATAGGTTGAGAGAGGTTTTTCAATGTCACCCCCTATTAAGTAAAAAGTTGTAAGAAGGATCATAAGGGAATTTTCATAGAGAAGTCTACTCTACATGTGGGTTTCTTAAAAAACCATCCCATTATGTTCTCACCATTCCCAAAGATTCACATAAATATTTGTGTATAAAATAGGCATTCCTATAATACTTTTCATATTTCTAAGTGAAACTATGTTTTCTTCTGATCCATTTTTGTCATATTTTTGCATAGTTGGAAACTTTTTTTTTCCTTCGCTCGGACGCTCGGAAGATTTCGCTCAGAAAATGCTCGTCCCCCTATTGGGGTGAGGTTGGGTAGTTTCCAGCTCGATGATCCACTACCAGCACTCTTTGTTTCTTTGCCTTAGCTATACAGAATCCTTTTCTTGGCCTCACTGAGCACCCCTCTATGTTTCTAGGTCTAGAAGCCCAATGTTGTGAGCTCTGACTCTGAGCTCTGACTCTACATCTTTTCATGATTTTTCGTTAAAGAGATGAAGGCCTCCATTAAAGAATCATATTCCCTTTGTAGTTGCATTTGGGTGGCTTGCTGCACTTGGTCCGAGGCAACCAGTGGACAAATAAAGGGAGCACCTAAAATCAAACCATTTGCTATAAGGCCCTTATTGCATTGCTCTTCTCTGAGCTAAGCTGTCATTGGATCTCCAAATAATGGTATGTAATCACACCAGACTCATTAAAAGAAATAAGTTTGTTTACATGATGTTGCTCTAGAGCACTTGGGGGTGGAAATGTTGAGAGTTGTGGTGCCATGAGCACATGTAGAGCAAAGGTATGAGCAAAGGGTAAGCTGCCACATGGCATGGAGGAGATATCCCACATGTGAGCAAGCAAATGGATGTAAGTACCCTCACCTATAAAAGGGAGGTTCATTTGAAGGAATATCAATCAAGCACTTTGCACTATCTCAAGATTCTCTTTATGAGTCCAAGCTAATCTATCTTGGAACCTAATTGACTTGAGATACATGTCATGAGCACTCTCTTCATCATCTTTGCACATAGGTTGCATCCTCCTTAGATAAGTGTTGTATTAGAATGTTGTGAGAGAGAACTAGATTCATTCTTCTTATGAAAGAATTCCGTCCATTGGGTGTTTGAGAGAGAGAGAGAGATTATCCTTGTTTAATTTTTGGTGGAGTATGAGAGAATGTGAGTGGTTTGTGAGCATTCTGTTGTGAGTTAACAGAGAGCTTGGCTCTCCCTTCTCTGAAAGTGGCTGCCGACTCTATCAACAAGCCTCCAAGCTTGAGTCTTTGTTACAAGACAGGATGGGAGGTAACATTCCACCGCTCATGGCGGCTCTCTCCAACAGTAGCAAGCGGCTACTCTACACCTGCATCTTCAACAGCACAGCTACAGCCTCTAGCGCATAGGTGGTTCCTTCTTCTTCTGCCTCCATTGACGACAAACCTCCTTCAGCACAGTTAGCAAGCTTCTTCCACCGACGGACTGCACTTAGCTACGGGCTAGCTCCAAGGCCACGACGAATTGTGATCTACAAGCTCCTATAACTCTGTCATGGCTCTAAGCCCAGGCAGCCTCGGCCTTCATGCACGCTGACCAACAACGCCTCATCTCGCTGCTGCTATAGATCTAAACGGTTGCCACGAGCTGCCTCTATTGTAGTTGACGAATAAGGCCCACCGTCCTCCACACAACCAGTCGAGCACCTTTGGACAGGAGTGATCCAACCGAAGGCCAACAGACGAGCAACTCTCAACCATTCGACGTAAGCTTCTCCATCCACAGCATTCGGGCTTCCGTGAGCACCATACAACGACCACTGAAGCCGATGAAGACACTCCAAGCCTGAGAGGCCTTGCAATTTTTGGCGCCTCGAACTGTCGACCAGCCTTGCTCCTGAGCTCCTCCGTCACCATCGTCGCAGAAGGCTCCATGCTCTTCTTTCTTTCTTCTCCAAGGTCTCACCACAAAATGACACGTGGCAAGATAGAAAGTAACCATGGTTGAGTGTCTATAACCTTGGTTGAGTACGTCTGGTTATGTTAACTCACTAGTCAAGTTTTTTTTAAAAGCTGGGTTAAGTCAATGGTTTAGTCAACACAGTGCCACCTAAGCACTGAGCCCTTGCTAAGCACAGTATGGAATTCTGCATGTGAATCCCTGTGCCACATTAGTAAAGGCCCCCCCTCCTCTTCACAAAAGCTTCAACAAGCCATAACTTCCAATCCAGGAAGAATTTGTACACGCTCCAAAAAGGAAAAGTGATCGTCTTTTCGAGCTCTACGCGCCTGTCATGTCAGAATCATTGTATGCAATTAGACACTGCCAGATTTGAATATATCCTCAACTGGTAAGACCTTTGCAATGGCAATCCGCACACCGACTGTTGAGAAGTTCACCGGGGATGGATTTCACACATGGTCTACACAAATGAGATATCTTTTGATGCACCAAAAGCTTTGGAAGATTGTAAAAGAAGACATACCCACTGCACAAAATGATGCTTGGAAGGAAAAAGATGAAGCCGCACTATCACTCATTGGATTGCACTTGGGTCCAAACATAATTCATCATATAGACTCTAAGGATCATGCCAAGGATGCATGGGATGAGTTGAACACAGTGTTTGGTGCAAAAGCCAAAAACCAAGAAATCCATCTTAAGATTGAATTCTATGGTATGCACATGGGCTTCAATGAATCCATGGCAGAATTTGTCAACAAAATCAAAAGCATTATGACTCAACTAGAGGGCATAAATGCAAAAGTAGGAGAGAAAGATGCACTTGCAATTCTCCTTAAAAGCATGCCTGCAGAGTATAGTGCATTGACAACCACTTTGAAGAATTTGCCAGATCCAAAGTTTGAAGAATGTGTATCCTCTCTTCTCGAAAAAGAAAGAGAGTTGAAGGCATCGACATCAACATCGACATCAACACACAACAGCTATAATGAAGAACAAGCACTATTCAGTAAAACATCAGTAAAATGCTACCATTGCGGAAGGATGGGTCACTATCAAAGTGACTGCAGATTGAAGAACAAACCAAAGTGTCACCATTGCAAGAAGCTGGGACACAAGGAAGAAGATTGCAGATTGAAGAATCAACAAGTCAACTACGTGGAGTCATCATCAAGCCATGAGCCAAAAGGTGACATCAATGGAATGTATTGAAAAGCAAAAACCTTGCCAACCTTGCCTATGTTTTGTAATCAAACCTGACCACCTGAGAGTAGCTATGAAAGCACCCAGGGGAGGTATTGACATGCAAAAGCCACACTTGACCACCTTAAGTAGCAATGCATGCACTAAGGGGAGGTGATGGATTTGTAACTCACATCTGACCACCTTGCAGTAGCCAAAGGATTATGGCACCAAGGGGAGGTGTTGAGAGTTGTGGTGCCATGAGCACATGTAGAGCAAAGGTATGAGCAAAGGGTAAGCTGCCACATGGCATGGAGGAGATACCCCACATGTGAGCATGCAAATGGATGTAAGTACCCTCACCTATAAAAGGGAGGTTCATTTGAAGGAATATCAATCAAGCACTTTGCACTATCTCAAGATTCTCTTTATGAGTCCAAGCTAATCTATCTTGGAACCTAATTGACTTGAGATACATGTCATGAGCACTCTCTTCATCATCTTTGCACATAGGTTGCATCCTCCTTAGATAAGTGTTGTATTAGAATGTTGTCTTAGTGACTAGGAGAGTACGATCCTCACTTTGTCAGGAAATAGAGGCTAGTCCCACAAAATACTATGGGTAGAAGTTGGCCATACATTTGCAAGAGTCTCCCCTTGGAGAAGGTGAACAAGCATAGTCTCCTAGCCACTATAGGGGAGAAGCAAATGTTGGAGAGTGAAATGTGATGTTGAAGTCAAAAGCAATCTAGAGAGATGGTTGCTCAAGTCCATGTGTCCAAATTGCTCTCTTTAGCTTGCATGTTGCAGCAAGTCATATTGAAACTGACAGCGTAATTAATTCAAAGATAACTATAGTGTTGTAGTTTGTGAACCCCACGTTGAGCCCATAATCTTTTATAATTAATCCACCATTAAGACCACTATGCCATCATGGACATTGAATAGTCTGTATGTCTGCATGGAAGACTGAGGTCAGTCACCAACAAGTGGTTCCCATTGAAGAGTCTTAAAATGATTTGGCCCTAGAGGTCATCCAATTGAGCTGTCCCGTTGTCAAATAATTTGATAAGTCTATACAGTCCATTCCATCTAAGATTGAAATTGGTTTTAAGAGGACGAAGATTGGCATTATATAATAGGATAAGCATTCCTTTTTAAAGCTGCTTGGGCACAACGTGCCTATCATGCCAAGATTTTTGGTGGCATTGTATCACTTGTTGAGACCAAACTACTCGAAACCAGAGCTCGTCCAACTCAACAAGTTGATGTAACCGTTTCTCAATAGCCTCAAACTCACCAATGCGATGTTCAGTAGCAACCCATAATATCAAATCAAATGGCAAGGCATGATCTAGTTCATTATTCATGCCTATTTGCACCATCTACTAAAATATCATGCACTGTGAGGCTGTGAATGCTTGATCATTGGAATGACCTTGCATGCTTGAATGGCTCGAGTCCTCAATCTTGCACCAAGTAGCACTGACTGTAGCTCTTCTAGTGTTGAAATTTTCCTTTGAATGGCAATACTATGGACCAGATTCTTATATCCATCTCCTAGTCCATTCAGGATGACTTGAACTATTTCTACGCCATTCATAGTCCCTCCTACTCTGGTGGCAAGTTGATTGTTATAGTCCTTGATTCTAAGTACATAAGCATGACTACTTTCATTGCTATTGTGAAAGCTCTCGTTGATCTGTTTCTCAAGGTGCTGCAATGAGGTGTCTTGAAATTGGTGCATTGATCCCAAAATCAGCTATAATTAGGCGACAAGTAAGGCCACTAATCTCTATTGGACATTGAACAAGCTGATGTGGCTGCATGGAAGATGCAATCACCAAGTAGCTATGAGCTTGGTACAGCTTTACCCTACCATTAAAATGTATAAGAATAACTTGGCCTTGGAGGTCTGCTAGTGGTACTATCCCATTGTCATATACTTCAAGCCATTCCATAGAATTTTGAAATTAGTTCTAATGGGATCTAGCTTAGTGTTGTACAAGAGAACAAGCCCTTTCTTTAGATGTTTGGGTCTAATGTGCCTACCATGCCAAGCTTTTCTCTAGCATTGAATTCCCTATTGAGACCAGGCTACCCAAAGTCAAAGCTCCGTCTAGCTCAGCAAGTTGGTTTAGCCTTATCCATATATCTTCTATATCACCAAGGTGATGTTCAGCCACTACCCTTAAACTTAGAACCAAGGTAGTACCACCTCAATGTAATAGGTAGAGATTTATTCTGAAATCTACCTATTTAAATAAACAAGGTATCATTGAGAAATATGGTGAAAACTTCCAAAAGACAACATTCTATTTCTGAACTTATTGCAAACAGAGATCATAGTGAATGATACTGCTGTATATTCATTCCATTATTGCTTAGAATTTAGTACAACATGAAGAAAGTATAGAAAAAACTAGACAAAGCATAGTTCTACATGTAGAATAACTTTCACATTTGGAACTTTTAAACAACGTAAAACATAGAATGTCCATTTTGTCTGTATGACGGTTCTAACTACTAGCATATGCACTTCATAAGAGATTGCTTATAACTACCCTACTAAGGTTTATTATATGCCTTCTATTACTATGAAAAGAGAAATAGTATACGAGTATGTCCAAGTGGTATTTAAGTGATTGTTTTCCCACTGGCACACCCAGTGGAACAAATGTTCCTGTCCAGTCAAAAATCATTGAGACTTGAACCCACTTAAGTGTTTTTTTCAGTATTTTCAGCATCTGTAAACAAGCAAACTCATAGAGCTTAATCTTTTTCAGCCATGACTTATTCAACCCCAAATCGAGAGATACCTTTGACTCTTGAAACAACAGTGGACTGTCATGGACTTGCTGCTGAACTCCACACCTTGATCGAGATCACCACTTGCCAAGGACATTAGTTGACATGAAAACTAGTAAGCCTGCAGTTCTGGGAAAGCCTTCAGTATATTGGAAGTGCAAGCGGCTAGAAGAGGTTGATTCCACACATGCAAACTGCCACTCAACTAGTCTTTTATAGTGATATGTTGTCTGAAGCGGTGGCTGAGTCGATAGAATCGATTGAACCAAATGGAGAATGATATTCCCGACATCGGCACACAAAATTATCTCCTTGACACAAAAATAATTAATCATGCACTTTATGGTTATAGAGGTATACAACAATTTTGATTTGTATGAAGCTCCATACCTTTCTCATGCTTGACAAATCTCTAGGAGTACGGAGCTGAGGATTTGAATCTTTGGCATTTTGAATCCTCGAAATACCCTTCAAAGTTTTGCATTTAGATTTTGCCAAATTTTAAAATTTTGGACCTTCAAACAGCTTCCTTCCGAGTTGGCAAATAGTCACTATACATAACATTAGCACTTCACACTGCATCACTAATCCTTCTCCTACAGCATATATGGACAATGTTGGTGCATGATACGGCTTCAACCTATAACCATTCACCGGTTTTGAAACTGCATTACCATACATATCCTCCAATTTGAATGTTCCTTCTCCTGACACCTCCATAATTTTGTAAGGACCATCATATCTCAACTTAATTTTTCCTGGTCAAGGACCTAACTTAGAATTAAATATCAATACTAGATCTCCTTTTCGAAACACTTTAAACTTAAGATTCCTGTTTACCCATGCTTGCCTTCTTTTTTAGGATCACATCTGAAATATAGGAGCTCACAACCCTGTCTTCCTCCAACTTCAGCAATTGTTCCTCCAACATCCTCCAACTTTAACAACAATTGTTGAATCCTAGGATTAACTGATTCCTCTAGAGACAATCTATTCTCAGCTGCTATTCGGAGACTAGGTACAATAAACTCCGTTGGGAATACATGCTTACATCCATAAACAAGGCGAAATGGTGTCATTCCAATAGTTACCTTATAAGCCATCCGAAATGCCCATAAAGACGAATGTAGTTTCTGGTCCCAATTAGTTCCATTTTTTTAAAATTGTTCTTCTGAGAATTTTCTTGAATGTTCTATTAGAATTCTCAACTTGCTAACCACTGTCTTGTGGATAATATGTGGTGGAATTTTTATGCACAATCATGTGTGTGTTTATTAACTTCTTCATTACTTTGTTCATAAAATGAACCCCTTGATCAGAAACTATCTCTATTGGACAGCCACACTTGGTTATGATGTTGTGATAGATGAACTTAGCCATGCTAGCAATTGTGTTATCCCACAAAGCAACCACCTCTACCCACTTCATTAGTCGCTAGTTGCCTAGACATACTTATTGCCAGTATACCTAGCAGGAGGTTTGATCAGACCCATGATATCAAGTTTCCATTTTTGGAATGGACCCAAAGGTAAGATAGGCTGACATGCATCTGATCTGCATCTATTGGCCTGCCATCTTTTTGGCATGGTAAACAAGTTTTAGCAAATTCATGAGCATCTTTCAACACTATAGGCCACCACAAACCTACTTGAAGTATCTTCTTTCTAGGTTTTATCACCAAAAAAGTGACCTCCTGAATTTCTAGCATGTGCTTCCATCAATACTGCTTTCCTCTCATTATCTACAACACACCTTTGGATAATCTGATCAATTCCTCTCCTATATAAAACTCCAGCTATCACAAAAAATGTTTTGCTTTGCAACAAAATTTTCTTTCTCTGATCTCGTGACAGTGATTGAGGTACTAACTATCCCATCCATCAAAAAAAGAAGCATTCTATCATACCAATCCTGCCCACCATCCGGGTTGACAGAAAATAAATGTGCATCTGGTAACTCATCCTGAATTCCCAAAGGCGTTCATTAATCGAGTTAAATAACCTGCAATAACATGTTGCTTACGGGGTGTATGAACAACATCATAGTCATATTCTTGGAGGAGTAATATCCATCTAGCCAACCTTCCAGACAACTGTGGTTTGTTTACCAAATGGATGAGGGCTTGATGATCTACATGTAATATTACTTTATTTCCCAATAGATAGTGTCCAAATTTTCGGAGAGCATATACCATTCCCAATACCTCTCTTTGAGTAACACTATAATCTTGCTTTGCTCTTGTCAATCTTCTACTGGCATAATATATGCGCTAAAACCACCCTTTAAAACAAATGTCTGCATTAAGACTGCACCAATGGCTATATCCAAAGCATCCACAAAAATATGAAATGGTAACTTCCAATTAGGTGGTTTAAGAATTGGTGCCACGACTAACATTTTCTTTAGTAAAACAAAAGCCTTTTGTTGCGGTTCCTCCCATTCATAAACTTCTCCCTTCCTGGTAAGTTTTGTCATTGGTGCACAAACATGAGAAAGATAGCGCAAAAAACTGTTATGCCATTTAATCTCCCCAACAAAGTGTGACAACTACTTAAGAGTTCTTGGTGTAGGAGCATTTTGAATAACTTCCACCTTCTATGGGTCTATGGTCATTCCTTCTTAAAAAATTATATGGCCTAACAACACACCCCTCTTAACTGTAAAAGCACACTTCTCTGGATTGAGACTAAGCCGTGCAATTTTGCATCTTTCAAGGCACAATGTAAGATGTTGCAAATGTTCCTCCTCCTTTCCAAACACAAAGAAATCATCAAGAAAAACCCTTATAAAAGTAGTCAAGTACGAAGGAATCCACTTCTCTGAAATGTGGAAGGCGCATTCTTCAGACCAAAGGTCATAACATTGCTAGCAAAAGCTCCCCACTCTGTGATGAAAGTAGTTTTGTCTCTGTCTTCTGGAGCCATCCTTATCTGATTATAGCTAAAACCATCAAGAAAGCTATGCATCTTGTGACCAGCCACATCATCAAGCATCATGTTACAGAAAGGTAAGAAAAAAGGATCTATTATTATTGTTGCATTTAATTTTTTGTAATCAACACATACTCTGAGCTTACCATTATTCTTGGGTACTATGACTATAGGTGAAAGCTAAGTTACCTTATCCACTGGGCAAATAATCCCCATCTTGAGCACTTATCAATTTCCTCCTTCATCTTCTGAGCATAATTTGGGTTCATTCTGTATCTTTCTTGAATCACTGGGATAGCATCCTTAATGTTGACAAAAAGATGGATCAACCCCCTTCATGTTGGTATAATGCCAAGCAAATACATCTTTGAATTCTAGCAACAATTGTTTCAAAGCTTCATGAAAAGTCCCATCCAACAAAGCACTAGCATGCACCATCTTCGGATCTTGTTCTGTCCCGAGATTCATCTCTTTGCGGTCATCCTCCTAAACTCTTGCACACTCTCTTAAGTGATCTTCAAATGGTGCTTCTGCTTCAATGATCACTTGAATATATATTTTGATGTAAATTTCTTCTTTTTCTTCATCATCCCACTGTTCTGAAGTTACTTCATCTGACTTTTTCTCTTTTTGTTTCTTTTGTTTCTCTTTCGGACTGCCACCTTCCAAATTTGGAACTACAGTAACCTTTATTGATGAAAAACTACCCACTTCATTTTTCTTATATTGATCCAAAATGCCATGCACATCCGCTTCAAAAATTGGAACCAAGGATGGATTTCTTTTGATAAAACTCTCTTCCTCATCGTCTTCAACTTTGGCCACCATGTTAATTCCTTCCATTGTCAAGGGTTGACTACTTTTTGGAATAGTCCTTGTTGAAACCATGGCCATTTCAAATTTCTTCTTTCCCTTCCAAATAGTTACCCTATCATCCCCTCAAGGCTTGCTTAATCTTGGCTACCCGAAACCACGTTCTGCCAAGTAGCATGGAATAAGATTTATCATCTCCCTCCATTTAAAGGACAACAAAGTTGACCATAAAAGTTAGACCACAAACTCTAATCTGTTGGTTTCTCAGTATTCCAAGAGGTTGGACCCTCCTTTAATATGTCGTTTTAACCTGAAAAGGGGCTGGTTCTAACTCATTAAGACAAAAAAATTCATAAAGGTCTTCTGACAGTATGTTCACTCCAGATCTGCCATCCAAAAGGACCTCCGGTATGATTTGTGATTTATATTCCACCTGAATTAGTGGGATAGTGTAATCTACATCTTCAATTTATGATGCATTAACTTCAAGCTCAACTTCTTGAGCCTCCATGTCATCCCCTATTGCCTTATCCATTAGGCTCGCACCACTACCTAACAGATTAGTCAGCAACTGTTTTTTGAATTCTGGTACCAGATAAAGAACCTGGTCTAATGTAATATTTGTCCTTCAGCAAACTGTGAAATAGTTTCTCATGGTGCACTGCATCCCCAACTTTGGGATTGTTAAGTATTTCACCAACCGGATGACACCCTCTGGAAGGAATCTTCTCTTTCGGGACATTGATCTTTTTGTTTTCATGCTACTCTTCGAGCACGACAACATCCCTTGTACTCCCTTCACTCTTGTCACCTTCCTTTTCTGGTTCCTTATTGATTGCTGCTAGCTTAGCACGTTGAGGCTAGATCTTTTTCTTAGCCGTCTTAAAGTCTGCATGAATCTGGGGATTGTGGGGTATCTTTCACTCCCCACCTAGCTTCCTTTCCTGCGTTCACCTTAACAAGAACTTTAAGGAGATCTTGTCGAACTTTATTTTGCTCATTCCAATCGGTTGGATGCTTACCTTTTTTTGCCACCACAGGCAATTTCTTTTCAACTGGGATTGGACCCTTGGATCTTGTGATGGTGAGTCCTTCAGGATAACTTTGTTTCTTTGGAATCTCCCCTTCTCACTTGCAACCCATACAATCATAGGGCACTACCAACATAGACTCCAAAATTTTCTTTCCATGCCCAATCTCTTGCTTCCCTTCCACGAGCATGTCCTTTGAACAGCTCTGCTCCAATTGAATAGGCATAGCATTGGCTTGGGATGGTGATTGACAAGGTTGATTTTGTGTTTGTGACCGAGTTTAGTACTACACAATAGAATTGCCCCTCTCCTTGCGGTCTTTGCACCATAATTCACAACTTGGGCCTTGTCGATGTCTGGCTTGACCACAATAACTATGCAATTTTGAGCATCATTGTTTCGATTTCATTGTCGAGGCTGATTTCCCCAATTCTGATATGGTTGTCTTGTTCCTTGGTTGGTAGAATCATTCACCCCTACTTGGTTGACTACAGATGTTTGTGTTGCTACTCCAGTTTTTTGCATATGAAAAGACAATCTTCCCATATAATTTGGATTATACCAACCATTAGGGGAGATTTGGGGTCTCAAAAGGGCCTCATAAGAAATGGATTAAGCTAATTAGAAATGAACCTACTATGGTAACCCATGGGCTAAGGGACCCGTAGCATTGACTCAATTGACATGGGTACATTTATTTTGAAATTGGGCAACCTTGGACTTTGGATGGAGGTGATGGTGGAAAGATTAAAGGTTTAGGCTGCCTTTAGTGGATGGTGGATGCACTTTGGTGGGCTCCAAAAGGCAAAATTTGACTTTAGGGAGGCCTCATTAAGAGGGGAAAGGTGGGTTTTAATATGGGCCCTTGATTCAAGTCCAAGATAAATGGATGAGATGAAGGCGCCTAATGGAGGGTGGAGATTGAAGTGCATTTTGGAGGTCTAGGATTGAAGCGCATTTGGGATGGCCTGGATTGCTCACTTGCAAATCAAGGGCCCGGAGTCAAGCGCATTTTCCCCTCATCTCATCCCTTGATCTAATTCCAAATCTAGGGCCTGGATTGAAGCACCATTTGCACTCATCTCCTCCCTTGGATCTACTAGCAAATCTATGGCCCATATTGAAGCGCATTTCCTCTCATCTTGGCCATTAGATCTTTGTGTTGATCAAGGCTGGAGATTTCATCCTTCTATCCTTTGATGGTATCCCTTAGATCTACCCCTTGATCTAATGGTTGGGAGTGATTTACCTCAAATTTAAATGTATCCCTTGGATTGAAGATTAGATCAAGGGCTGGGAATGAAGATCATGGGTCCAAACTCTAGGTTAGAGGTCTCCACACAATTAATTGCTTTTGTCAACTTCAATATGGCATTGCCCCACACCTCAAAGCACTCTCATTGGTACACCTCAAATTTCTCTCTAATCCCTTGAAATTAGGAAACACTAATTGGGGGCCCTTTTGAGACCCCAAATCTCCCCTAATGAATTGGCACTCATGATTTCTTTTAGAACAGAACTCACATTTAGGCTTCTCATATGAGGCAGCTTTTGACATTCCCATGCTTTTCAAGTGTTGTTTGATCTTCTTCTCTAACTTCTCATTTCCTTTGAGGAAGATTTCACCTTTTTCTTTGACTTAAGACTCTCCTTGGATTTTGCTTTCTTTGATTGCTTCTTTCCTTTTCATTTTGCCTTCTTGTCTTCATGATCATCAAAAACATCCAAATCAGCATCCTCGGGGACTCAGAATCCATATCTTCATCTTCACTGTTTGTGTCAAAATTAGAATCCTCTGCATTCTTCTTTTTATTCTCTTGGATTTTTTTTTGGCCATGCCAAATCTTGGTTTAGCATGTTGTGTGGCTGTTACCATATTATCAAAGTCATTAGCTCCGGCCAAGGTGTCCCTCCCAGCAACAACACTTCTCAATTTGGTCTTCAATCCCTTGTAAAAGTAATCTCCCAATTGATCCTGAGTCGATCTCTGAGTGCTGGATAGCCTATGGTTCAAATTATGAAACTTCTAGGCATAGTCTTCTATGAATAGATCCTTATGCTTCAATTGTTGGAGCTTTTTTGGAATGGTAACAACTAATCTTACACCATTTCACATGGCTTTTAGTCTACAGTGGGAACAAATATCCTTAAGTACCACTTGGACATACTCATAGACTATTTCTCTTTTCATAGTAATAGAAGGCATATAATAAACATTAGTAGGGTAGTTATAAGCAATCGCTTATGAAGAACATAGGCTGGTAGTTAGAACCGTCATATAGACGGAATGGGCATTCTATGTTTTACATTGTTCAGAAGTTTTGAACGCGGAAGTTATTTTACATGCAGCACTATCCTTTGTCTAGTTTCGTCTATACATTCTGAGTAGTAATGGAGTGAATATACAGCAGTATTATTCACTATGATCTTTGTTTACAATAAGTTTGAAAATAGAATGTTGTCTTTTGGAAGATTTCACGGTATTTCTCAATGATACCTTGTTTATTTCAATAGGTAGATTTCAGAATAAATCTCTATCTATTACATTGGCGATTCTGCAAACAAATTGGGCACTTGGATTGTGAGAGATGCATGGCTTCTTCATGCAAGCATTACGAAAATAATGTGCATGCTGTGAAGCGTATGGAGGCGCCTCCAAAATTGAAGAAGGAGAGTGCTCAACGTCTGGAGGCACCTCCAAAATTAAAGAAGGAGAGTGTTCAACGTCTATGGAGACGAATTCAAATCTTGCAAGGCGATGTTCAAGCACTGAAGTCAGTCCAGCAAACGTCTACTATGAAGAGGGCATGCGGGAGAATTTAGCCAACCATTGTGCATTTTCAAGAGTTGGTTCATAACTTGCAACAAAGGATACATGAAATTGTCAAAGGCAAAATTGGGGATTAAGTGGTTGTGGAGTATTGAGACTAATATAATGAATTCAATCCATTGTTGAAAATTGCAAGTTTCGTGAGCAGTGAATTCTCATAGAAGGTTCATGGAGGCATCAGTAGCAGATGTCAAATGTAGAGGAAACCAAGTCATCTCCTTGTCGTATAGGCCATTCATACTTCACCAAGGCTCGGGCTAGAGGATGAACAAGTGCATCTGAAGAGGTTCCTGGGGAGCCGGTGCAAGGTTGTGAAGAGGTAGGAGAAGCATCTAAATTCCAACAAATTGTGAATGAAACCATTAGAAGTCCAGAGGATGAAGATTAGGTTCCTGGCAACACAGTGTCGGGGTAAGAGTCTTCTACCAGTTCAGGTGGCAGTTCTAAATACCACGATGCAGAGAATCCAAGAGGCCTTTGTAATCCATTGTCTCCATCAGAATCTTTCATTCGTGCAACTTATGGTTATCATACAGCATTTCGACTGTATGTAGGAGCTCGAAGGCAGTTGTTTGATCCACTTCCACCCTAATCCCATCCAAGTAGAGTACGATCGACTGCTCCAATCATCCCTACAGTCAACATGCAGAACCCCAGAGTCCTCTCTACTAGATTCAGTGGCAAAACAAAACAAGATCTTGATAGCCACATAGAGCAATTTGAGACCCGCCGATGGGTAGCAAGTGGTTTCGAAGGATAGCTTGGTGACGCAACGAAGAAGGAACAATTGGCAACTACTTTGGTGGGCAAGGCAATGAGTTGGTTCATTCAATATGGCATTAATCACTTTGCAGATTATGAGGCTAAGCAAGCTTCTCTTACAACGTTTCGGCAAGAGAAAATGCCAGAAGCATTGTAGGCTATCTGATAGGCCCACAATGCCATATCATTTAGAAAAATCAAAGCTCATTTTGGGACCTTTCAGCCCAAAAGGAAAATAGCCCTCCACCAATCAAAGGAGGGTCAACGTAATGCTGAAAATTTATAAAAAGGGAGAAAAAAAATATAGCTGTGTTTGCATTCAATGAGGATACATAAGCTACTCTAGTATATCTCACATACGGTGTAGAATTTGTTATTTCTGACATCACTGCATTCGAAGTGGTGGCCAAAACCTTCGGAGGTGACAAAACATGTGTTCCTTAGGATCTATGGAACGCTCTAAGGTGGATGAAACCTGTGAGGAGACATGATGAAGAGAGTTCTCATGACATGTATCTCAAGTCAATTAGGTTCCAACATAGATTAGCTTGGACTCATAAAGAGAATCTTGAGATAGTGCAAAGTGCTTGATCGATATTCCTTCAAATGAACCTCCCTTTTATAGGTGAGGGTACTTACATCCATTTGCTTGCTCACATGTGGGATATGTCCTCCATGCCATGTGGCAGCTTACCCTTTGCTCATACCTTTGCTCTACATGTGCTCATGGCACCACAACTCTCAACACCTCCCCTTGGTGCCATAATCCTTTGGCTACTGCAAGTGAGTTACATTCCATGACCTCCCCTTAGTGCATGCATGCTACTTAAGGTGGTCAAGTGTGGCTTCTACATGTCAATACCTCCCCTGGGTGCTTTCATAGCTACTCTCAGGTGGTTAGGCTTGATTACAAAACATAGGCAAGGTTGGCAAGGTTTTTGCTTTTCAATACATTCCATTGATGTCACCTTTTGGCTCATGGCTTGATGAGGATGCGTTTGCTTCTTTGCTTGGTGTAGCTTCATGCATGATGCTTTGTTCTTCCATGTGCCTTGATGCTTTATGTGTGGATGCCATGCTTCATGCTATGGTCATCTCATGCACTTGTGCTTTTGGCTTGCTTTTTACATCGATGTTTGCATTCATGCTTTGATTTACCATTTGTTGCAAAGGTCTTACCAATTGATTTCTTTCAATATTGGTAGTGTCTAATTGCATACAATGATTTTGACATGACAGGCGCGTAGAGCTCGAAAAGACGATCACTTTTCCTTTTTGGAGCGTGTTCAAATTCTTCTTGGATTTCAAGTTACGGCTTGTTGAAGCTTTTGTGAAGAGGAGGGGCCTTTGATGATGTGGCTTGGCTATTCACATGCTGCTTGCAGGACTGTGCTTGGTGGGGGCTGTGTGCTTAGGTGACACTGTGGTGACCTTTGAACCCAACATGGTTAAACCCAAGGTTTACACAAACTTTACCATAGTTCAACTAACCCAAGTAACTGAACCTAACCATAGTTAGCTTTGACACCTTATCTGCCACGTGGCCCTTTGTAGCCTAACAGTTCTTATCTGCCACGTGTCTCTCCCTTAGGCTGCCATGTGTCCTAAGGTTAGGACCTTAGAACATGAGGAAGCTTTGAAGCTTCTCTGCTGCAGAGACGATGACGGCGACGACGGCCGACATAGGAGCTCAGGAGATGCGGCTCTGTCGGAAGCCTTTGCATGTTCATGGAGTGGGCCTTCGGTTGGATTGCTGCTGCTGAGAGGTGATTGTATGCAGTCGCCAGTCGAGGGGAGCTGGTCGATGAAGCTTGCGCTTCGCTGTTCCAGGTCTATGGCATCGCTGTTCGGTGCTGAAGCTTCAGACGTTGTGTAAGGAGCTGCCAAGAGCGCTGTCTACCGTTTCGCGAGAGGTCGTTGCTGTCGATGGAGATAAGGAGTCAACTGAGCATGGGCTCGCGTCGTTTGGAGAAGGCTCGTCGGCTTTGGAGTCCTCATTATACAAAGAGCCTGGCTGGAGCTTAAGGAGCCCGTTAGGAGTCCCTGCAGTAGGACATGCGGGTCGTGGGAGCCAGGCTATTCCTCGAAGCCTTAGTTGCTAGTTGCTGAGAGCTTTACGGGTTGCTGCTGAGAGCTCAACGGACGTTGGAGGTTGCGTTCGGTGCTACACAGAGGCGGCTTGAGAGGCTTCACGGTCGTTAGAGTCGTTGCAGATCAGCAGCGTTTGAGAAGCTTTGGAGTTTGCAGGTCATTTGCCCATTGTTGCAAATGCGATCTGTTGCATGTGCCATTTTTCCTGGAGCGTGGGCATCTTGGAATTGTTGTCCGATCTACAGAAGCCACTGGTAAAGAGTAGCTTGGCTGAGTAGAGGCGGTTGCTCTCAGACATTGGAGTGAGACATACATCTCTACAGGAGGCGATCTTTTTGGAGAGGCATTTGCTTGGAGGTGGGTGTAGGTAGAGTTTTAGGCTCTCTCTTCCTTTTCTCTCAAATCTCTCTCAAACACAAGATCTCTCAGCAAATTTCTAACATGAACAATCATTCAACAGGCATGAACATAAATCTGTCTCTCTCTCTCTCACAATCAAAGAAATTGATTTAGCTCTCACAAGAACAGAAATATCTCAAGTTTTCATGGACGGAATTCTCTCAATCTAAAACTAAAACTAACCTAGGAGAAAACATGTGCTCCTAAAACATGCCTATAACTAATCTAGGAATGGAAGCAATCCTAGTGAACTACTAATGAGCTAAACTAGGAGAGCTAAACCTATGCTCTGATACCATGACAAAACATGTGTTCCTCAGGATCTATGGAACGCTCTAAGGTGGATGAAACTTGTGAGGAGACATGATGAAGAGAGTGCTCATGACATGTATCTCAAGTCAATTAGGTTCCAAGATAGATTAGCTTGGACTCATAAAGAGAATCTTGAGATAGTGCAAAGTGCTTGATCGATATTCCTTCAAATGAACCTCCCTTTTATAGGTGAGGGTACTTACATCCATTTGCTTGCTCACATGTGGGATATGTCCTCCATGCCATGTGGCAGCTTACCCTTTGCTCATACCTTTGCTCTACATGTGCTCATGGCACCACAACTCTCAACAGGAGGGACTTTTGAAATGCCAGAAACGAGCACACGGAGACCCGAAAAAGACAAAAAAGACACGAAAAACCACTGGTGCAATTGAATGCAATTTGATTGATTGGCAAAAGCAATTGAATGCGATGTGGCTTGCTTCGGACGCGCTGATTGTTAGAAATACCAAAATTTGCAACTTGTATTTTTCTATAATGAATGTGCCTTGTATTTTTCTAGAATGAACGTGTATTTTTCTATAATGAATGTGCACATTATATCTGTGGAATTGTCAAGTAAGGCTTGGAGCTCACAATTTTATTTTAGCATGAAAGATTGATCTTGCACAGATATCGTGTTGATAAATTGGAATGTTCTGGAGGCATGGTCAAGTGTGGTAATGAGAGTATTATTAAAATTGTTTGTTGAGCAGACATTTGTTGCATGTTCAAAAATGTTGATCCAAGTTTCTTGATATGTGTAGTAGCGTCATTGTGCTTGTGCTTGCATTTCTCTATAATCGCATTAAAAGTTTTTTAAATTGTATTATCATATTTTGTGATGTACGATGTGCAATATAATGCAGCTGCATACGTCTCTAAAAATATTGAGTGTCCATATTAGATTTTCATAGATTTATAAGTTGTGGTACGAAAGGATTGGTAAGTATATTTGCTAGGCAACATTTTAAAAATATTCTTGGATGTTTTAATATTGTAGAAATTGATTGTTTGTACATCTCTTCATCTAAGCATAAAGCAGACAAAATTCTTCAAATTTTTAAATTTTACTTTCTTTAGGGTACGCTCTAGGAATTCAAATACATACCAAGGGGTTGCTTTTTGACTCCTTGGTTCGACTAGCAAGGATGTACGGCAAACCTTGTTGGGAGCCAAACTTATCGAATACAGAGTGGGCCCGTGTGGAGCGGCTACAAGTTCTCATGTTATCATAGATTATTCGTGGTAAGTCATCCTTTCCTCACTAGATCATTCAGGCTGAGTTTGGGTCACCCCCTTTACAGTTAGATGCTGCATTTCAAGTCATCACGTATTTGTACCAAGTTAGGGAATATGGGGATTATACCTCAGGGCGTAGTAGGCTACCATGGATAGCTCTATCCTCTTCTATGGCACTTGCAATAGGAGGAGACCAGAGGTGCTGCTATGCACGTACATAGAGATGGTTTGAGCGATTGGGGCTCCACATGGATAGACTACCTCCCTTCCAGTACAGCATGGATGCTCTGTTTTCTCCCCTCTTATCACATGATGTTAACCAGGTTATCCGTGAGGATCTACTACAGGTACATACATTTCGGACTTGGATGGGACCGGAACTCCCAGTGAAGCTTAGCTTCTACAGAGATCACTTCTTACATATCACAGTGGAGGGTTTCATTGACCCACCTAGATACACGTAGATTCACCTACCCCACTTGCTGAGGATCTCTCTTGGACAGTTTCGGGTCTCTTCACATAGACTTCGCATCGAGAGCAGCAGAGCAGAGCGACTACCCAAGGAGAGGCGCATATGCACAGTATGTGACATGCAGGAGGTTGAGACAGAGGAGCATTTCATCTTCAAGTGTCCTGTGTACTACGAGACCCGAGGGCGTTTCCACTGCCTCTTCAAGGATAGTTATGGGATTTTGGCCTGTTTCCTCTCCTACCTAGACCAGCAGTGTTTGGCAGGTTTCATTCATGAGACACTTATAGACACCGTGAGAGGATACTCCGAGCACAGAGATAGGAGTAGACTTCTTCCTCAGCTGATCCCTCTCAAAGCTCTATCACAGAGTTCTTTCAGTTAGATCACATGGACCCCCATGAGATGAGGCCTCGACATGACCGTGACCCGGAGCCTGTGACTCGACAGCTCAGACAGAGGGTCAACACACAGATCACAGTTGGGGACATCCCCTCCTTGTTTAGAGTCGGAGCCCGACTGACGGGGGTCACAGTAGCCCTGGTCAAACACAGAGCTATGAAAAGGAGACGTGCCAGGACCACACCTTTGAGTGGCTGATAGCACTGTACTGCCGACTTCATGCCTCCACTACCTCATCCATCCTGATATCTTACTGCTGCCGATGATGATGATGATATTGATGACGATGCTGAGATTGATATATAGTTGACCATCGGCATGACTATGTGTTGTACTTAGGACTTAGTACTGCCATTTTGCATTTTTGCATTTTGCATTGGTATGGACGCTCGTTTAGTAGCTCCACTACCACAGCTTGTCTCAGGATTTTCACAGTCTCATAGACCCATCGGTCTTTCGAAGACTTTAATAAACTTTCTTTCTTTCTCAAACAATAAAACAATCAGCTATCTAGTTAAGCAAGCTAGAAAGTAAGCACAAGGCCCTCTCTCTCTCTTTCTATCTCTCTTATTTTTATCTACAAGGCCCTGAAACCCAAAAGTAGTTAGCTAGAACAACTATGCATGCTATCTAACATACATGAGCATATACAGGTAAGCATGGATACAGAAGAATGCAACATAGATAAGCATATGCAAAGAAGCATACATGGTACATATCCATATGCGCATAAACATCATACCTTGGTAAGATGCAACTTTATCTGTGAGCAACCAATGAGGCTTTAGGCTAGTAGCTATGTCAACCTTTAGCAAGCTATGTCACGCCTTTAGTAAGCTAGCCCTATTTGCAAGATCTAGTTCTCATTTGTACTACCTGTAGTCACAACCCTCGGTTCTCCCTAGCCTTGATTTAGAGTATACTATTTAGATCTAAGGCATAAGTCCTAGTTAGTCTACACATTGACATAATGTTCTCCTCTCCTTAAAATAGGTTTGTGTTAGCAAAAGTTAAAGCAAAAGTACTAAATTGGTGATTCTTAGACTATAATTCTTAGTTTAATATCGCACAACTAAATGCTTTTCCATGTAGTGTTAGAGCAACAGGTTAGCTAGCCTTCACTAGGACGATATGAATTTCTGCTCAGATCACAAATTATAAGATTTTCTCTAACTTTCCTAAGCCCATTTGAATGTTGACTAGGACAATATGACTTTGTCATTCACATCATAGAACAAGAGATTTTTTAAAACTCCTTAAGCATGTTTACATGTTTTGACGTACTAAAACTTACACTTAGAAAGAAAACCAAACATTGAAGAAGAATTCAAATATAGCAAGCAATTAATATACAATAGTATTAATCATAGTTTAGATATCAACATTTGATCTTTCAAACTATTGAATTCATCCGTAGTATCCTCATCTTCTCTACTAGTCCAAGGAAACTTCGAGCTTGGGATGCAGTCAATTCTTCATATGCAGGCATAGCAGTTCATTTTGATGGTGCTTATTTCTTGCAAAATAACTTCAAGCTCTCAAGGACGAACATCCAACCTGGCCGTAGCATCATCTTTGAGCTTGGTAAGAGAGTAATTACTCCCTTGACATGAACAAGTTAAACTAAAATTAAGAGCCCTATCAGGTTATGGAAAGTAATCTCTCTCTCTCTCTCTCTTCCTTATAGCAATTAGTCAAGTACTTAGCTAACTTGGCTAATTGTTTACGCTATACAACATTGAAATAATATGCTATTTGTGTAGCAAGCTAGAAACTAGATGCATGGATCTTGCAAGGTAGAAAGAATAACTTGTTATTGGTTGATTAATATATCATATAAGAAAACTTTCATAGAAATACTGCAAGATAGAGAATGGCTTGGAATTGGCTCCTTTAAAAATTGTGAACAAGTAAGCAGGTGTTTACACATAGACATTTCATTTTCCTCCTTTTGAAAGTACTTTAAGATATAGTAAATAACTATGTCTTAAGTTATGTAAAAATTTTAGAGTAAGGAAATTAAAAGTTAACATAACAAATCCATATGAAGAATTTATATTTCTCTACCATAACACAAGGACATTCTATATACTATACAAGGAGATCCTTCTGGAAATACTCTAAGACATAAGAATGTGCATGTTAAGAAAAATTAAAATTAAGACATCAAATCTACATGAATCATCTTATATGTCATTACTACAATGCATAGACATTTCTATATACTAAAATCATAAAAAGTAAACAAATTCCTACACGTAGGCATTTCATATACCATGTGAGCAAATCCTTTGAAAATACTCCAAGGTATAACAAAAAACTATGTTGCATTTCTCTACTGTAACATGAAGATATTATATATACATATGAGTAAATCCTTCTAGAAATATTCCAAGGTATAAGAAATGATCCACATGAGGATTCTATATTTGTTCTTTATAATACAAAGATATTCTATATACCATATGAGCAAATCCTTCTAGAAATATCCAAGGTATAAGGAATGAGTATATTAGAAAAATTAAAAATTGACACATTGAATGTACAATAATGATACTTTTACACTTTAATATATAGAAATTCTATATACCATATGAGCAAATCCTTGTGGAAATACTCCAAGGTATACGAAATGCCTATGCATTACTTTTCTTGAAGGTAAAAAAAGAGTAACATGAAGATGAAGTCATCATTACATTAAACTACATTTACTTATTGCATTAAATATAAGCATGCACGAGAAAAATTTAATCAATACATTAAATTCACAAATGAATCCATTAAATTCATACGAAGGCTGTAGCACATAGACATTTTGTGTACTGTATGAGCAAATTCACACATCAAACTAGATCTGATTATTGTACTATATGAGCAAATCTTTCTAGAAATACTCCAAGGTATAAGGAATGGCTATGGGAAGAAAATTAAAAACTAACGCATTAAATCCACATGAAGATTCTATAGCTGTTCTTTATAACACACAAAGATTCTATATACAATAATATAAAGATATTCTATACACTGTATGAATAAATCCTTTTGGAAATACTCCAAGGTATAAGGAATGGGTATATATAAAAATTGAAACTTCACACATTGAATATACAAGAATCTTATATTTTTACACAATAATACGTAGACATTCTATATACTATATGAGCAAACCCTTATGGAAATACTCCAAGGTATAACAAATGTCTATGCATTACTTTTCTAGCACGCAAAGAAAGAGTAACATGAAGATAAAGTCCCCATTACATTAAACTACATTGACTTATTGCATTAAATATAAGCATGCGCAAGAGAAATGTAATCAATACATTAAATTCATACAAAGACCATAGCACATAGACATTTTGTATACAATATGAGCAATCCACACATCAAATCACAAATGAATACATTAAATTCATACAAAGACCATAGCACATAGACATTTTGTATACAATATGAGCAATCCACACATCAAATCACATCTCATTATTGTACCAAATACAAGCACGCATAGTATACCATAATACAAAGGTGTTCTATATACAATATGAGCAGATCTTTCTGGAAATACTCCAAGTTATAAGGAATGGATATGCATACTTTCCTTAGCAACTAGGGCAGTCGGATGTTTATGTGTTGAATGCTTTTATTAATGCATATGGGAAGCATGGAAGCCTAGGTGATGCAAGGGCTATGTTTTTGTACATGCCACCAGAGAATGTGATCCTCTAGAGTACAATGATGGTTGCCTGTTCCTATAATGGGTATTAGGAGGAGGCTATACAACTTCTTGTTCAAATGCATGTAGAAGGATTTGAGCTAGAATTTTGCATGTATGTGCTATTGCGGCAATCTTGGAAAAGGGTCATGAGATGGATACTACATTTGCTTGCAAGAGATGGGAGTTGGATGTGGTGGTGGGAATAACCCTGGTCAAGGACTATGTTTACAGAGATGCTACTTATAGAGCATGGTTCCTTGGAATGTCCTAATGGTAGCGTGTACCCAGAATAATAGACATAGTGAAAAAGTCCCATAGTTGTTTGGTCAAATGCAAGTAGAAGGTTTTGAGCTAGGAAAGATCACTGCAATGTATATTTTAGATGTTGTTATGAAGTCAGTTCTCATTTACATGTATAGCAATTGCATGAATGTAGATGATGCAAGGTCTATGTTTATAGGGATGACAGTGCGGAATATGGTCTACAAGAACTTTGTGATGGTTGCTTGTACACAAAATGGGCATGGCAAGGAGGCTTTAAAACCTTTTGATCAAATGCATGGAGCAAGACTTGAGATCGATAAGTTCACGTATGCAATGGAGACAACCCTAGGTTGAGAGACTAATAGTTCTATAGCAGCAAATGGTTGGGAGTCTCATGTTGTTGAAAGGACAGCCCTTGTTAACATGTATGGAAAGTGTAGTAGCTTGATGATGCCTCGGGGGGGTCACTATATATAAACCCTCTATACCACGTGTGTTCAAGGCCTATTTCTAAAATCCCTTATCTGTAAATTTTTCATTAATAAAATGTACCCCTTTTCTATACAAATCTGTAAATTTTTTCCAAAACTATTTTAAATAATCCCTTATGTATATTTATTTCTATAAATTTTAGAAATAAAAAACATCCTTATGTTGAACTCACGTGATAGGGTTACATATGATGAGTGACCCCCCCGAGGATGATGCGGGAGCAATGTCTATAGGGATGTCATTGCAGGCTACTACTTCCTAGAATGTCACTACGGTAGTGTATGCCTAGAATGGGCAATTGCTTTGAAAGAGGGCCAATGTATGGGCTAGTATAGCACGTACAGTAGCTGAATTGTAGAAGTAAATAGTCGGTAAATACTCGTGGGAGGAAGAGGACTTCCTATAAGTGTTCTGTAGAGTCATTCGAAAGTTCTTCAACATCTCTCCACTAGTAGGAAGGATTCTCCCTTTCAACCTAAAGAGATACCCCTCCTTCAATGACCGTCCCCCTTCTCCCTCCCCTTGCCTTCTGCATTGCCTCCCCCCTCCCCCTCTCTTCAATCGCACCGCCCCCTCGTCGGCTTTCCCCCTCAAAACAGGTTTTTCCCTGTCGCAGCACCAGTTTGTGTTAGCAAAAACTTTGCCATATCCTTGCATATGCACATCTCATTGCTACAGTTGCCATCAAATCGCCAACAGAAATTTTGTCCCTATAATTTTAAAGAACTTTTGCCTTTCTGATTTTGGCAACCTATATTTTGGACACTGCCAGCCCACTGGTTATGATCAGTTGGAGCCCAGGCTCAAGATAAAGGATTACAAGGAAAGGGGGCAACAGTGAAGTTTGAGACCTTCAATGGTCATGCATAGGATGAAGGCTCTTACTTTCTTACAGCAATTTGACTTGGCTTTTGGTGGAGGGTACTTCAGAGAGTCCTCAAAAATCAGGAAGGCAGCCACATTCCTTAAGGGTAATGCCATGCAGTGGTGGTCTAACCTTCTCCTTCAGAACCAAACACCTGCTACATGGGTTGAATTTAAGAAGGCATTCTCAGCCGCAACAGCTTTGGATTTGCTCCGTTGTTATGTGTCTGAGCATAAAGCAAAGTGGGAACAGTACTTGCCACTGATTGAGTATGCATACAACAATACAGTGCACTCTTCCAAGGGTAAGGCACAGTTTGAAATAGTGGAAGGAGTGAGAAAGGTTCCTCCTATTTTGCATACAAAGGAGAAGATTTTTGTGACAAATGAGTATGTGGTGGACTTGCAAGCAGCCTATGAAAAGGTTAAGTATGCCCTCCGACGCAGCTAGGACAAGGAAAAAAGAGCTGCAGATAAGCATCGTAGGAGCCTTGTCTTCACAGAAGGTGATTGGGTGTTGCAGCATTTTCTTAAGGCATGCCTTAGGAGCAAGAAAGGGAAGGTAAAGCTGTACACCAAGCTGAATATGAGGTACTACGTCCCCTTTCAAGTTCTTGAGAAGATCAATGAGGTAGCTTACAGGTTGAAGTTACCTAAGCAGTGGACCATCCACAATGCTTTCCATGTTAGCTTGTTGAAGCCTTTCCATGGAGAAGTGCCACAGGATATGCCAGTTAAAGAGCAACCTGAAGTTGATGAGCAAGATGAGGTCTTGATTCTTGAGCAGATTGTGACACATAAGGATCGAAAAGTTAATGGTAAAGTTGCCAGACGCTATCGAGTGAAGTGCAAGAATTATCATGCGAACGATGCGATCTGGATAGAAGAGAGTGAATTGGTAGATTCACCACATGTTTTACAGCTCTACCTTGAGGCATTTGGTCTCGAGCCTACTGTGATAGCGACTCATGCCGGTTCAGCAGAGCACAGGTCTGAAGCATTACCGGATGCTCATGGGGGGGTAGCACCTCTGCAACCACAGTGCAGACAGGCTCACAGGATATCTAGAGGTCACTTGGTGACACTGCGGTTTCACCCGAGGCACTGATGCTGACAGTGTTTTGCCGTGAGACTTTTATGATGAGTGATCATGACACTCCAGTTGGTTGATACACTGCCATACGCATGGATCTGCACTCCTGTCATATGTATACATTGTATTTTTTGTACTTCATGTGATGTACTATTGATTCTGGGCTATTTATGCCTCCGGATTGTCTTAGTTATTCTAAGAATTCGCTGTAGTTTTGGGACAGCAAACAAGATAGTTTGTTGTTTCAAGAGGGGGGTATGTCACGGGGACGTGGTGGTGATGGTGAAGTATTTAAACTGACTGTCACTGAATTTAGCCTAGGGTACCAGGCTGGGGGCCTTAGTTAATGCCCAAAAGGTACCTATGATTTCATGTGCAATAAGTGCAACTCCTAGTGCTATTAGAGTGGTTTCAATTTCTAAGGTCATATGTTTGGTTCAGTGGGGTCATTCTTTAAAACTGACCCCCTTGAGATCCTACAAACTAAGGTCATTGGTTCCCAAGCATTAGGGTCATGGTGTGTCATCTGGCCCCCTAGGGGCATTAAAATCCCACGCCTCATTTTGTACATGTGTCTATGTGTGGCTTATCTGCTTGCCTTGTGGCACCTAGGTGTCACCCCTGGAAGCCCTTGGAAAGCCCTGGAGCCCTTCCTTGCTGTTTTGGGTCTTCTCCCCTACCAAGGCAGCCTCATTCTGAAGATGGCGGATTTTTGCTGCTCCTCTCTTGCTAGCTGAAGTGGATTTTGAGGCTTTCTTTGTGACAGTTCTCCTCCCCTTGGTGTTTCCTACTGCTGGCATGCTTCCTGGACCTAGACGCCTCCATTCTGGGCCACTTTTGAAGCTTTTCTCGACTTTCTTCATGACAAAAGTCTTCCTTTCTTGATTCTGAAGCCATATTCTTGGATGCCTCTCTTTCTGCTCCTGCCTGGTGCAAGGTGCATTGAAAACGGAGCTGCTGGTGGGCTGGAATCACCATTCTGGTGGTCAAAAACATGGCGGATATGTTTTAGCTTGCTGAACCCTGTCTTTTCTGATCTTTTTTGACACTGGAAGTCACTCAAAGGCAGCTCCCTCCTACCAGAGTTTATTGTCTACTATTCAACCTACTTCTGGAGCTGTTTCGGACTGAAACAGGCTCTTTTTGTTGGCTGAATTCTCATCTTCTCTTCCTACTCTATGCTACTGCCATTCTTACTGAGTTTCTGCAAGGTTGGATGCCCTGCCATTGGCCCAGGAGAGGATTGGGGCACTAGTTGTGATACTCTCTTCCTTGGGGTGCAGTGGCTAGCCTTGGGCTCAATAATGGCTTGGATATGTGTGAATGCATTGCTTGGCATGCTGTTAGGTTGTTCTACTTGAGTTATGCATGACTACTGAAAGGAACCAAAGGAATAGCACTGGGAATTGGTCACTGGCACAAAAATAAATGCCGCAAGGGGTGCCAAGTGTTCGAGCCAACAGGTGTCACTCTTCATGCTTCTGAGTAGGGGCATTCTAAACTCCTTTGTCTTAAATGGTTCAAAAATGCTATGCAGTGAAGTTTCATGCTATGAGTTTTGTTTGTGGACAATGGTAATGTTTCAAGTTGGCTGTATTTTCAGTTTTGTGAGATAGTAGAGACAGTTACACTGCCCTTTGTGATCAAAGGCCGGTTACAAGGGTCATGACTTAAAAAGTGACTCCCTAGGGCCATTAATTTCCCACGGCCAATTTGCCATGTGTCCTGAGTGTGTGCATGCTTGGGCTGTATTCTTGACTTGTGGCGCCTGTGTGTATAAAAAACGCGAGAATGTCTTCTGGAGGTTCCGTAATGTCTCCCATGTTGCATCCTCCTCAACACGATCCTTCCACTTGATCTTGTATTCCGTGATAGTTCTATTACGAATCTGTCTTTCACGAAATTCAAGAATACATTCAGCTTCATGTGGAATAAAAGTCAAATCTATAACTTCTATTATTTCTTGAGGAGAAACATGTTGATCATCCGCACCCAATACTTCTTTCAGTCTACTGACATGAAATACTGGATGCACTTTAACATCAGGAGGCAATTCTAGTCTATATGCAACTGGTCCAATTCTTTTAATAACCTTGAAGGGACCACAGTATCTGGGGGATAACTTCGGAACCAAACCAGTACTTAGGCTCTTGGATTCCTTGGGAATTCGCAAATATACCATCGTTCCTTCAGAGAACTCTCTAGGTGAACGATGTCTATTAGCATAAAATCTGTCCCGATCTTGGGCACTTCTAATAGACTCCTTGGCAAACTACAACATTTCCTGCATGTCTAGCAAGAAGGTCTTTGCAGCATCATTTTGGATTCCCTTTAACCCAACCATAACTGGTGACTTAGGTTGAAACCCGTACATAAGCATAAAGGGACTGTAACCAGTACTCGAATGCTTTGCACTGTTGTGAGCAAATTCTATCATAGGTAGATAATCTTCCCATGAAGACTGTCTCTTAGAAACATATGCCCGAAGCATATCTTCAACCAATTGGTTGACCTTCTCTGTACTGCCATCGGATTGTACTTTTCCCCTCTTCCTTCTCTTCTTTTCCCCTCTCATTTCCTCTCTTTCATAAACGTATGCATTTGCCTATGCTTATGCTCAGCTGCTGCTACGATGGGTCGCCTTCCCACAAACAAAGAGGCGAGAGACGCATTCTGCATAGGAACAAAGCCATGGTTTATTGAGATGGAGGCCATAGGAGCAACGGTCAATTGGGCTGAGGTGGATGCTCGCATAGTATAAGTCTACTCCTACTTGTAATCTCACTTTTTAAATTGTTTTATTCTTTAAGTTCCAATCTAATTTCCAATTAATATGGTTTCACTCTTAGAGTGCAAGCTGGAATGTCCCATAAGCGGAGGTGAGTGGTGATGACGAGGGATTTGGCTTACATGACTTCGACGAGGGCCAGGGATCAAGCGTATCTGAGGAACTCATACTTAGTGTAGTTTCTAACTTCTCAAAAACAAGTGTCCAAAAGGTACTTGTAAACTTTGAGTCCCTGTCACTGACTATGTCAGAGGGCAAACCATACAGCTTAAACAAGTGGTCCACAAACTCGTGAGCCAGCTGAACAGCTGAAATAGTTGTTCTAGTAGGTAAGAATCTAGCCATTTTTGTCAATCGGTCGACTATGACCCAAATGGAGTCATGACCCTTGCGCGTTCGAGGCAAACCAGTAATAAAATCCATGGAAATACTTTCCCATTTGTTACCTGGAATTTGCAATGGCTATAATAAACCCGTGCTTCTAAGGCATTCTGCCTTAGTAACCTGACAAACCCGGCAACCTACCACATAGTTTTCAATAAATGCACGCATTTTAGGCCAATAAAAGGTATGCTTCACAAGAGACAGAGTTCGATGTATACCCGGATGTCCAGCACTAGGAGCATCATGACACTCCCAGAGAATCTTGGATCGAAGTTCTAGAACATCTGGCATACAAATCTTTCCATTCCGGAACAGCAAGCCGTTCCTAATCATCCACTGACCTCCCGCCGCCTGTACCGTAGGGGGCACAATCCCTAAGTCTTGGTCAACCATGGAGCTCCCATCCTGGACTTTCTGCCAATAAGAACTGAAATGACTATCAGTTGGGCAAAGCCCTCTCAAGGATTGAAATAGGTCTGAGGATATTTCCGTAAATGACATAGCATTTACAAACTTGACTCGACTTAAGGCATCCGCCACACTATTCAACGAACCCTTGTGATAACGTATTTCAAAATCAAAATCTTGCATTAATTCTGCCCATCTAGCTTTCCGTCCCCTCAATTTAGACCCATCACACACATACTTGATTGACTGATGATCGGTTAATACAAGAAACTTCGAACCATACAAGTAGTGTCTCCAAACCTTCAGGGCATACACGACTGCATAGAGTTCTTTTTCTATTGTGGGCCAACGATATTGGGTGTCGTCTAGCTTCTTACTCTCAAAAGCTACAGGTCTGCCCTCTTGGAATAAAGCTGTCCCAATCGCAAAATCACTCGCATCGGCCTCTAAAACATAAGGCCGGGTAGGATCGGGTAATACAAGAACGGGTGCTTCCTTGATAGCTAACTTCAAGGTTTCAAAATCCTTGTTCAATGCATCATTCCAAGAGATCGGCTGGGTAGACCTGCATCCATGACCTTTCAACATGTTCGTCAGGGGTGCCGTGATGTGTGAATAATCACGCACAGACATCCGTAGTAATACTGTAAATCCTAGGAAAGAACGAAGTTGTTTCACAGTCTGAGAGATAGGCCATTCTAAAACCTTCTGGATACAAGCTAGATCAATGCTAATACCTTCAAAAGAAATCTTGTGTCCTAAGTAAATGATCTCCTTCATAAAGAAGTCACATTTACTCATCTTGGCATAGAGCTTATGCTGTCTTAGAATAACTAAGACAATCCGGAGGTGTCCTATGTGATCCTCTAACGTTTGGCTATATACCAAAATGTCATCTAAGAACACGACAACGAATTTGCCCAAAAAATCTCGGAACAAATCGTTCATCATTTGCTGAAAGGTGGCAGGAGCATTGGTCAAACCAAAAGGTAATACAAGAAACTCGTAGTGGCCATACCTAGTTCGGAATGCGGTTCTATCTATGTGTTTAGCATAGATACGGATTTGGTGATAACCCGTACGCAAATCAATCTTAGTGAAATACTTCGCTCCGACCAAACGGTCTATTAGATCATCGGAACGAGGTAGAGGGTATCTTTCTTCTTTCTTAAGAGGACAGGTGCTCCCCAAGGTGATTTACTTGGGCGAATATAGCCCATATTCAAATAATCATGTAGCTGTGAAGCTAATGTCAAAGTGCGGATCTTACTAGCCTAGTGCACACAAGATCAGCGGAAGAACTAACGAGGCTCAAACCACACTAAGTAAGACATGAGAGGGAGATAGCAAATCTATATCTCTTGCAATAGGTGTGTGTGTTCTCAACAATACATGATAGGCCTCTTATATAGAGAGTGCCCTTTGAATAGTCAACACATGTGGGATCCTCTCATCCACATCTCTCCTTGTGGATATCCTCAATCCACATCTCCACATCTTGTAGTCCACATCCTAGGGTGGCTACTTTAATTCTTTCCTATACCATACCTTAGCCCTTTAATCTATGTGCTCATGGCACCATATCTCTCAACACCTCCCCTTGGTGCCATAATCCTTCGGCTACTGCAAGGTGGTCAGATGTGAGTTACATTCCATCACCTCCCCTTAGTGCATGCATTGCTACTTAAGGTGGTCAAGTGTGGTTTACATGTCAATACCTCCCCTGGGTGCTTTCATAGCTACTCTCAGGTGGTCAGGTTTGATTACAAACACATGGGCAAGGTTGGCAAGGTTTTTGTTTCTCAATACATTCCATTGATGTTGCCTTTTGGCTCATGGCTTGATGATGATGTCGTTGCCTTCTTCGCTTGGTGCAGCTTCATGCATGATGCTTTGTTCTTCCATGTGCCTTGATGCTTTATGTGTGGATGCCATGCTCTGTGCTATGGTCATCTCATGCACTCGTGCTTTTGGCATGCTTATGACAACGATGTGTGCATTCATGCTTTACTTTTCCATTTGTTGCAAAGGTCTTACCATGAGCTTTATTTGCTTCAATGGCATTTTCTAATTGCTAACAATGATTCTGACTTGATAGACGCATAAAGGTCAAAAAGATGATCATTTTTCCTTTTTGGAGCATGTGCAAATTTCTCCTGGATTGGAAGTTACGGCTTGTCGAAGATTCTGTGAAGAAGAGGCCTTTGATGATGTGGCAAAGGTATTCACATGCAAAATTCAAACTGTGCTTCACAAGGGCCTTTGTGCTTAGGTGGCACTGTTGACATGTGGCAGTCTTTTGACCCAAATTAGTTAACCCAAGTCTAGATTAACTTAACCATGGTCCCACTTAACCATGCAATTCAACCAAACCATAAACTAAACCTTGGGTGCTTTTAATAACCCTGGTCAATTCTTATTTGCCACTTGGCAAGAACCTGACCAAGCCTCTGAACTATAGGTTAACTTCACCTAACCCTAGTTAATGCTTATCTACCACGTGGCCTAAGGCTAGCGTCATCGATGCGAGCTCGTCAATTTTTGGAGAAACTCTACGATTCTTCAAGCTCGTTGGATGCAAGATTCTCCAAGCGTAACAAGGGTATCCTCAAGAAACTTCTACGAGCTTGCCTGGATCTCTGGCTATGGCATCCACATGGTGATAGAGGCAAAAGACGATAACGTCTACGAGTTCCATAGGAGAAATAGCGCGGACCTTACACTATCTCCTAAGAAGGAGCTTGGCAACTTGAAGCCTCAAAAGGAGCTGTGAGGTTGCAATCAACTGAAGTACATTATCGATGGAGAGCCGTCTATGGTCGTGGGCGCTGCGATTTCGTTGAAGGAGGTGCAGTAGAGGCTGGAGTCACCTTAGGAGCTCGTCGTGCCTGTGGACTACAAGATGTGGAGATGTGGATTGAGGATATCCACAAGGAGAGATGTGGATGAGAGGATCCCACATGTGTTGACTATTCAAAGGGCACTCTCTATATAAGAGACCTATCATGTATTGTTGAGAACACACACACCTATTGCAAGAGATATAGATTTGCTATCTCCCTCTCATGTCTTAGTGTGGTTTGAGCCTCCTTAGTTCTTCCGCTGATCTTGTGTGCACTAGGCTAGTACGATCCGCACTTTGACATGGTATCAGAGCAGGTTAGCTAAGCCTAGAATAGTTTAGATTGAGAGTCCAAGAGAAATATCTGTCGTGCATTTCCATTCATTAGAGATTTCCGTTTTCGCCCACTCTTCTTCCTAGAGGTAGAAGAAGCAGCATGCGACTTAGAGGCAAGGCGACCCACGTGTAACTGCAGCTCTAGCTTACAAAGCTCACGTAGATCATCTATAATCCCACGGCCGTCTACGAGCCTTCTACAGCATCAACGCTTCTAGCCAACCACCAAGCTTAGTGGCTCCTACAATTACATCTCCTAATGGCCCAATGTCTTCTACGTCGCCTCCAATAAGTCTATCTTTGCAGAAAACTCTCGGCTAATGATGCGAGGCCTCTCCAATCAGCAAGCTTCCAACTGCGATGCTCACGGAAATGCCCCGCTTTAAAAGGCTACCTGGAAATGGACTGCCAACATTTGACGCTGAGCTAGGCTTTCCACAGCCTGCACTCACAACGGAGTCTAGGATCCACAGATGGCTCTCGCTCTCCTATGTAGCCAACAGCTCGAACTATTCATATGACAAGCTCTTGCATCACGGACTCCTCCAATGATAGCGCATGACTCAGTGCTCAACTCCTCTAGCCACAGTATGCTCCAAACAAAGCCAAACGTCTGGCATCTTCATTTACAGCTACTCCATGGTTAGCAGTAACATAGCAGTTCTCGAAGTAGTGCCTGCCTTTGTCGTCAAAGTGTCCTGCGCACCGAGAAAACTACAACTGTAGAAGGCATCCTTGTCAATTACAAGAAATTATGAGCATTGGAGTTTGATCCCCATCGACATCAAACGACTACCTTCAACCTGTGACTCGGCTGTACAGTCCTCAGCTACAACCCTCAGCTACAACGCAGTCCTCCCAAGTTCTGGAAGCAGTGACATGCAAGACAAAATACCAATAACAAATCCTAGGGTGGCTACTTTAATTCTTTCCTATACCATACCTTAGCCCTTTAATCTATGTGCTCATGGCACCATATCTCTCAACAGCTAACTCATCCTCCTCAAGCTGGCTCATCCTATAAGGTGGAACACTAATAGGGTGAGCCCCAAGTACTAAATCTATGCGATGGCGTTCTGGAGGTAAACCTTCCGACAGTTGAGCAAGGAATACATCCATGAAATCATCTAACAACGTTCTCAATTCTCGGTGTTCAAACACACCAAATGAAGAAAGCGGAATCAAAACACACTGATAGACATCATAATGAGAAGTGTTTAATATATTCTGAAGCTGCATCACAGATACAATAGGTCCCTGAGAAGAGGGAATATTATCACACTGAATACAAAATTGGGTGTCCTTATCCAAAAAAGAAAGAGTATGGTCCTTCCATCCAATTCGAATATCGTGGGTTTTAAACCACTCTATTCCGATTAACAAGTCCACATGCTCCAAGTGCATGACATAGCATGTAAGAGCCGTTGTGTATTCTTGAATCCGGATAGATAGCTCTTCAATCTTGCGATCCCAAAACTGCTTCCCAGCTGGAAGCTGCACCTCATAGGTGTGATCGCTAGGTATCGTGGACAGCCCCATCTTCTGCATAAGTTTGTAATTAACAAAGTTATGAGAGCTGCCCGGGTCAAAAAGAATGTGAACTCTTTGGTCCCTAACTTCTCCATAAACTCGGAAAAGATCATGGGAACCAAATAACGAAGTATTAAAAGTGCAATTACAAGAAAGTGAGCAGGTAATGACATTTACAGAAATACCTGTCATCGAAACTTGATTAGCTTCCTTAGCTTTGGTACCCGGACCCACGTGGAGCTTCGGTCCCGGCGCTTGCTTCTGGTTTTTTTGCGCACAATCATTCTTAGTGTGGCCCCGCTCCTCGCAGATGAAGCAACGTCCCTCTTTCTTTAGCTTCAAGGTACGAAGGAAACGGGCACGACCATTCTTCGCCTGAGTTAAATGTTTCTTAGAGGCGTTGTCTATAGACTTCGACTCCCCGGTACCAGTGGTAGACTGGAAGAACTTCCTCTTGTTCTTTCCACCCGTGTCGGCAACTGTGGTTCCCTTTGCACTGGCCATGGTATCATCATAAATGCGTGCGTAATTCATGGCCTCTTGCAACGTGGTACACTTGTTGTTCTTGATCTGTAACTTGTACGAGTCAGGCAAACCATCCACAAAGAAACCTAACAAGGTCACTGGATCCATCTTTGTAGCTCTGGTCTGCAAATCCCGAAACCTCTAGAGATAAATCTCAAAACTCAAATTCAGCTTGGACATATCGAGGGCTTGGAGCTTGCCTACGATATCGTAATCTTCCTCCTTCAGAAACTCTTTCCTGAAGACCCCTTCGAATTCTATCCATGTTGCAGGCTTGGGTTGGAGTTCCTTCCACCACAATAAAGCCTTTCCTGACATAAACCCGGCTGCAAGCTGTATTTTCTTGTCATCTGGGTAAGGGTGAAATTGGAAGTGTACTTGCCACTTGTGCAACCAAGTGTCAACAACCTCCTTGGTACGAGACTTTTGATCTCCAGGAAAAGGATCTGGAGTGATGTTTGGACCTAACACTGAAGCCATGGCATCCACATGCGTGAGCGCCTGAACAGTGCTAGTCAAAAGTGTGAGTGTAGTTTGAATCCCTTGGAGTTGCTGCGTCAACCCCGTTTGATTCATGTTAACTTGCTCAAACTTTCCATCAAGAGCAGTGGTGAATTCACTGAAGGCTTTTTTCGTAATCAGATCATCGTAGAGACCTTGGTCATCCTCTGCATGGTAGTTCATATCCTGGTCTCCCATCGCAAGCTCAAGGTCTACAGAATCAGCCATAACTTAATCGAATCTGATGAAGAAAATAGGCTGAGAGAAGAGAAGGGACAGGTGGGTTCGAAACTAGGAGACTCGAACAGAGAGAAAATCTGACGAAAAGAGGGGGATGAGAGAGAGAGGCTGGCTGGTCGAAAGAAGAAGGGACTGGCGATCCAGGAGCCGAGCTCCTTGCTGGCCTGCACAGAAATCTGCACCAGGTGGTACCTGAGAGTGGAATCGTCAAGAGGGGCGAAGAGGGGTAGAGACTTGCGCATGGGTCATGATAAGGGGAGGAGCTGCTGCTGCGCTATGCTCTAGAATAGGTGGGCGCAACTCTTAGAGAGTTCAGCTGCCAAAAAAATCCCACGCTCCTAAGTTGGAGGGGTGGTGCTTTTTTTAGCATCCAGACCTCCCCGAATTAGCACAGCCTTGCCCTGCGACCTGCTCCCACCCATGGCGCACCCCACGACTCACCCCGTGGCTGCGAATTGCTCTAACGAATTGCTCCAGCCTATGGCGCACTCCGGGTCTCTGCTCAGTCCGACCATACCTAGGTGCAACTGAAGCTCCGCCTCAGCCCATCTCTGGCCCTCCAAGCTACACCTCGTTCTCTCTCTTACCTAACACCTCAGTTCAACCTCGAATTCACTCACCCTCCTCTGCTTTCTCCTGCCTTCTTCCACTAATCTTAACCACTTCCCAAAACCGATGAACCAAACAAGCACTTGCAAGGTAATAAACATGAATTTCGAAATTAGGGCATACCTGGAGAAAAAAAATCGTCCAAAATTCTCGCAACAGAAGTTCCTACCTCAGGAGTTGGCTCTGATACCAACTGACACGTCCCCAGTACTCCTGAAAACCTCTGATCTGCAAGCAAACACAAGAACACACCAACATGAGGTAACTGAGCAGGCTGCTCACCACCCAACCATGACATCTACGAGATGTGATCCCGAATCATGAGATGTCCCCTCCGAGCCACGAGCTGAGCTACTGGCATGAACTCCCAACCAGATCCTAACCAGCCTGGTGTCCCATACCACTAGGTGGCGCTGTGAAGCTTGGGATCTGCTGTTGCGCCTTGGGCAACGCTATGATGCAGGCGCGCGTCCGCAACTCAATCCAGGATCAGACCTAGCACCTGGGAACGAAACTTGCTCCCATCGGCTCACTGAGAACTGAACCTCTGAACCCCTTATATAGACTCGGGCCCCAAGCGCCAAAAATAGCGAAGAACTCTAACTGGTTCGTACCCTTGCCACTCAACCCGAGAATCAAGCCTGCCTATATCTAAGCCTCCCCAGGCTACCTGAGCTAGTCTTGTGTACCCGGTACACGTCGGATACCAATCCGTGCACATGACAGCAGCCCCTGCCAAGCTTTGTCTGCAGCACACAAGTCCCCTTGGTCCTCCTGAATGTAGGCCCCAAGATAGTTGTTCCACTACTCCAACCTGCTTGTGAATGGCTGCTCCAAAAGATATGATGATCACAACACCTTGCTGCCCTAGAAGACAGCCAAGGTCCAGCCTCTAGGGAACTCAGTCTGCAGCACACCTTCAACTATCCACCCCCAGTGTGAGGCCCAAGGGAGTGGCTTCTGGCTGCTCCTGTCTGCTCCTGCTTTTGCTGAACTGTTGGATGTGAAATGAGGCCTGAGGCCTCTCCTTTTATAGGGCTCAAGGCCCCCTTGAACCAACCGACCAGCCAGCCCTAAATGGGCCGACTGGCTGGTCTGTAGCAGCCCTAACCAACTGACCAGTTGGTTGGCTGGTTGGCTGCCTATCCAGCCCTATTTAGGGCCCTTTGCTGGCCCTTTGTTCCATGCAGGGCCCAGCCCCTTTGCTGCTGCTGTCCTGCCACCTGCCAGTCCTGCTTGCAGGCCATAGACCTGCCCATATACCATGCCAAGGACCCCGTCATGCAAGCGCCTCTGCCAGGCCCTTCTCCAGCTCCATACAGTTCCGTACACCCTGCTGATGCCAGTGCCTCCAAGTATCTGCACAGTCCCGTACAGCCACGATGCTGTCCTGTACTGTTCCTTCAAGGATCCTCCTCTCTTGGCTGTGAGGTGCTGCCCATGTGGCAGCCCCCTCCCTCTCTCTTCTCTGGGCATCTTCTGCCCTTGGTCTCCCTCCCCCATGCTCTCCTCATTTGGGGGCTTACAGATGGGGAGGTGACCTTTCCAACAGTCTGGTGGGTGCAATCCATTGGAGGGTTTAGTCTTGTGCTATCTCACTACAATCTTGCACCCTCCTTATTACTCAAATAGACTCCCACATGGCATGATATATTGATGCATATGCGGCAGTCCTCTCTCTCACTATGGCCTTGTTGTTTGGGACCAATACTTGTAGCACTTGTGATGGTGCAAGCAGCTTGGTAGTATCAAGCCATCGATGTTATCTCCTCCATGTTTGAGGGAGGCCCTACATTAGGATCTAGCAAGGCATAACATGGGAGCCTCCAAGCCCTATAGGAGAACCCTCATCAGTTCCAGCAGCCTGAGGACCAACTCCGACACTTCCTTTAGCCACATGAACTACCAACAATCCCCCCCTTATCCCATCGCACAAAGGGCATCATAATCCATCATTTGGCTGACTTGGTTGGTCTGGCCACCTGGCTCTTACATGGCCAGGGTAAAACATCTCGCTAACTTGCCTTCATCAATTTTCAGTCCTATGAAAGGCCCTGCCAGTCTCTTGTTGTAGCCCATATTCAGAGCCTGCTTTGCCAGCCTTTTGCCCCAGGTTGGGGCTCATGGACAGCTCCATGTGCTCCATGGCAGCCTAGGTGGATTGTTTAGCCCTACCTGAGGGACTCAAATTAAACCTGGCAAGGATATCTATACGCAAGCCATGTGGCAACCAATGATGTTCCCACATGGCATGATATATTTGCTTCCTCTGTGGCAGTCGTCTACCTCACTATGGCCTTGTCATTTGGGACCCAGCTCACAAGGGAATACTTGTCTAGGTTAATCGCACTACTCATAGCACTAGTGATGGTGCAAGCAGCTTGCTAGTATCAAGCCATCGATGTTACATTAGGATCTAGCTAGGCATAAAACGGGGGCCTCCAAGCCCTGTAGGAAGACCCGCCCCTGCCCTTATTTATTCATCAGTTCTAGCAGCCTGAGGACCAACTCCAACACTTCCTTTAGCCACATGAACTTCCAACAGTCCCCCCCTTATCCCATCGTACAAAGGGCATCATAATCTATCATTTGGCTAACTTGGTTGGTCTGGCCAACCTGGCTCTTACATGGCTGACCAGAGTAGAACATCTTGCCAACTCGCCTGATCAATTTTTGGGCCTATAAAAGGCCCTATCAGTTTCTTGTTGTAGCCCATGTTCAGAGCCTGCTTTGCCAGCCTTTTGCTCCCGCATTGGGGCTCATGGATAGTTCCATGTGCTCCATGGCAGCGCAGGTGGATTGTTTAGCCCTACTTAAGGGTCTCAAATTAAACCCAGCAAGGATGTCTTTATGCAATCCATATGACAACCACTAATGCTCCCACATGGCATGATATATTGCTGCCTATGTGGCAGTCCTCTATCTCACTGTGGCCTTGTCATTTGGGACCCCAGCTCACAAGGGGAATACTCGTCTAGGTTAATGGCGTACTTGTAGCACTTGTGATGGTGCAAGTAGCTTGCTAGTATCAAGCCATGGATGTTATCTCCACCACGCTTGAGGAAGGCCCTACATTAGGATCTAGCAAGGGCCTCCAACCCCTATAGGAGGACCCTCCCCTCCCCTTATTTCTTCATCAGATCCAGCAGCCTGAGGACCAACTCCAACACTTCCTTTAGCCACATGAACTACTAACAGGCCCCCCCCCCCTTATCCCATCATACAAAGGGCATCATAATCCTTCATAATGGCTCACTTCTTTGCATGAAAATACCATTGCAACCCACTTGAAATACAAAAAACAAGAAGGATAAATAGAGAGACCATCCAAGAGGGCTTGAGGGTAGACCAATGACCTCTAAGGATTCCAATCATTGTGCCAGCTTGCCTCTGTCACCATGCGATCAGTCATCTTCACAAGGCATACGTAGGTTCTTGCCATTCATCTTGCACAAATGATGTAGTTAGTGACATCCAACATCATTGCCTCTCCAAGTTTGGACATGGTAGGATATGCAAGAGAAAATTTAGTTGCCATAAATCACTCCCCAGGTACACTCAAGATCAAATCACATTACTAAGAGGGCACGCCAATCCGTCAAATGAATTAGCAGTTGCCTCTCCAAGTTTGAATGTGGTAGGACATGCAAGGGGAAAAAGACTATGCTTAAGACTTTTTTACCAAAAAATGCCTACATTCCTATTCAAGGGAGACTTTTCTCAACACTAAGGACAACTGAACTCTTTTATGTATGCAAATATCCCCACTTAGTGCTAAAAGGGATTGTAGTGTAGCCAACCCATGTAAAGCATCGAATAAACCTCGTCTCCATTCCACTACTAGTGTCCCTTGGTTGTCACAATTGCACTTCACATTTAAGTCCACAAGCTAAAAGTGAATTTAGCAGTATTTTATCTCCTTGTTTCTCATACGTACTTGCACACTACATCTTTGCAAGGAAGTTTCTACTCTCCATTCCTCACATTTGGTATCACAGCAGGTTGTGCCTCCCCTCCCGATTCCATTCCAAGCTTGGGAGCTCAACTTGCTTCTGTTGTGAAGAACTGCAATTCTGTCGCGAGAACCCTTGCCGTCCAGAACAGATTTGTGCAGCCACCACCTCCTACAGCAGTTCTAAAACTAGGCGATCAGTTTTAAAGCCATTGCTGCAAAAGGCGGCTGCTTTTCTGAAAAAGCCGACTGGTTTTTGTGCTCCTGGAGCACTCAAGCCTGCTGATCGACTTGTTTCTGACTGTTTCAGAGGTCTTCTACATAGGCGACTCATTTCCACATCATTTTGGTGCAGCCCCGACCCCTCAGCATTTCAGAGCTGTTTTTGGAGGATTCTGCTGCAGCAAACAGGTGCCTGCTAAGCGATGGTCTCTTTTGGGTGCCAAATCAGAGCAGAGATACAGCCTCCTGTTAGGTGACTGTTTTGGTACTGGTTTTTAGGGTTTCTGCAGGAGGTTTTTGGGCCTGATTCAGAGCAACTACTTGTGCTCATCAGGCAGTACATGTGCAGGTGTTTTCACTGTTGTCCCTGCTGTGCTTTTGCTGTACCTGCTGTACTTTTGTGTGTACTTGCTGTCCTTATCAGGATGCCTCAATTGATCTTACTAAAAAGTGCCTAGTAGTCATAATTTCTGGTCTAAGGCTTAAGTCATCCAAAATGCAGAGTCCGCAAGTGGGGGCCTTCTATGCATTTCAACATACTTATACATGAGGGAATTCCACCAATTCCCTGTAAAATTTGAGTATGGAAGGGGGATCTTATGTTCCACCAGTGAGCGTGCATCCCTTCTCTTTAATTGCCCACTATCAACTCCTATTTGTAAATAGATTAGTATCTCTCCCAAATTTGGCATCCACACACCCTACCCAAGCATCCTAAAACATTGGAATGTGCATATAAAAGGATTCATGGCACTACTCAGTACGTACACTAAAATATAAAGTGCATGATCCACTATCCAAAAATGAAATGCTAAATTGAAAAAACAACTTTCCAACACTTTTCTTTGCTACCCATGGTATTGGGTCAAACCTATTCCAAACAAATTGACCACTGGAATAGAGCATCTACACCATTGAATGACCATGAGTCTAAGTTTTGTAGTTATCTAATATCCAATATTGGAAATTGTACCTAAAGCAGCTGGTAGGCGGTATTAGGTACAGTTGGAAGTAGGCATGTTCATTTGTGATCACAATTCTGACCACTTTGAATTTTCAGCTTGCCAATTGGATGACATGTGGTATCAGTAGGGACAACTTCTGGTAAGAAGATTTGACAGATGGCAAATAATTCTCCACATCTGAGCCCTCATATTAGGAGGACAACAGTATGGGGTGGCAAGCTTGGCTCATCATTGAGTGCGTACAGTCTACCTTATGGGCAATAGAATAATCTTTCATATGGGTAAAGCTAGGGCCAAGTGTGGCTGCCACATGGGCAATGCAATGGAATTCCATGTGGGGAGCAGATCTACTTGGATCTGGCTGCCACAAAGGTGACCATACCATGTGGGTTGGAAGGCCCAGCAAATGCGCAGGCCTTTCAGGCATTTGTCGTGCATGGAAGGACTTGATCAGGGCAGATCATTTTTCTGGGGGTTGGGTAAAAAGAAAGCCAGTCAACCATATGAACAGGATGACCAGAACGGGGTTGGTCACATTGTGGGGTCAGCCTAGGGCTAGTAGATCGGCCCTATCAAGGAGCTGCTCGCTTGACTAGGGAGTGTGGATGAATATTGGTCATTGGCATGGGTTTGTTTATGGTCTACCACATGGGACGCTCATCAATGAATCTGTCACATGCTAAGGCCAAGCATCGCTGCCATATGGGCAGCATTATAGATTGCAATATCAATAGCAAATTTGGAGTAGATCTGGTTGCCACATGGGTAACAAAGGTATGCTGGAAAACCCAGCAAATGGGCATACCTATCAGGCATTTGTAGGCCATAATACCTTTTACAAGAGGCAGATCGGTACAGACAAGTTGGGAGTCCTGGTCCTAGGGTTGGACACTTTGTGGAGTCCCACAAATTCCTATGGTTTTCTACTGTGATACCAGTCGAAATGGAGGTAATATTTAAAATTTCAAAATGCTACAATAAATGCCTAAATTGTGGCTGCATCTTTATTGCTCAAACTTTTCAAAATGTAATGCTAGACGTAATACAACTGTATGAATGGAAATGCAAACGAAAAATACGAAGAGCTATCAAGGGCTGGATATAGCTATTGCGGTATGAATGGAAATGCAAATGAAAAATACAAAGAGCTATCAAGTGCTGGATAACAATAGAGCAAGTGAACCATAGTCCTTCTGAAGTTTCTAGGATTACTCATGCTACACATGGGAGTGTGAAAAAAAGTCATTTGATTTACTGTTTTCGCTTGCAAAATTAGTCGTTCTGCAACTTCGTTACTGGGGCCCTCTTTAGTGGGAATAAAGCTCAGTTAGGTATGGAATTTGACGGAGAGGAAGCCCCAAGGATCCCAAGTCCAACCTGGAGGCAAAAGAGCTTGCTAACCTCATTGACCTTGTTAAGAGTCGCCAGAGTTCCTGGCTCCTCTTTGGGCTTGCCAAATATTCAGTTAAACATTTTGATGGAGCTTTTACGAATGAAGACGTCAAAAAGAAAGTTACACGAAATGAAGATGCTGACAATTACACTGGTGGGGTCATCTTCTAAATTGGGATAGAGAGCCCAACTGAAATTGGGCTCTGTGGCACAAGGTGAGTTGACAGTGTAGTGCTCACTAAGACCTCCCTGCTCGCAACTCACAGCACCAAGACCTCCCAACTTGCAACTCACAGCACCAACACATTCTTGGAGCAGCAGATCCCTGGCATCTTCTTCCAAACAGAGAGTTCCAATTTTGTGAAGCTTCAATCTTCCTCCCTCCTCCTCTTCACCAATATCCTCGCCTATTCACACCATCACTACGCTCATCTTCCTCTTGTATTGAGAATCGCCTCCATGAATCAAACTCCATCCACCTTGATAAGAGATGCCCATTGTCTTTTATGTTCACAGAGATTCCACCTGGTAGAATTGGATCGATTGTCAACTCCAAGTGCTCATCGTTGCTACAAAGAGGCTTCAGTTCCACAAATATGCAAGGCTTTCTGGGAAACACAATTTGGTCGCCACAGCAGACAAAAGATTTACAGATTTCCCCGTGAGCCCAATTTTCCCGTTTGCTGTTACGGCCCTTACTTGCACGGCCCTTTCAAAGGCCTGAAACAACCAAGGCACATCATTTGATGTGTTATCCCTACTATCGAATGCTGAATACTCCTTTGCTTCATATGATCTAAATTTATTGGTGCGAAAGTCAGGAGCCTAGGAGATTCCCACATAGCCGAAAGCAGTATCAAGGTATCATGATCACAGAGCTTGACCAAAGCGGCAATCTGAAAATCTAGCGATTCTCTCGCTTGTACCTGGACTGAGCTTTTAGCTCCTAGTAATCTTAAAACAGACAACATCGATCCTCTTCCACAAAACAATCTCGATTTGGCGATCTCAAATACCGTATGGACCACACAATAGAACCTGAAGTACAGAGAGATGGCGACTGAAAGGCTTGCTTAAAGATTGGGGCAAATGAATTTCGAGAAACAAACTATCTCGCGAACGAAAAGCAAGCTGGGGTGATGAACAACTTTCGATACAGCTGATGATAATGTCCAAAGAAGCCTCTGTAGACGTTTGTTGAGCCTTGGCGAGCTGGAAAACGACGAGTAAGAGCGTCGTTTCGGAAGCTTCAGAACATGAGAACATTTGAGAAGAGGCAATTGATGTGGCACTTTTAAGGAGGAAACATTCCACGTAACTTTTTTGGAATTAAATTTCAGCCGTCCGATCGATCGTTGGTGATCTCTCCACTAGTATTCTCCCTTTGCTTCGTTGGCTGCTCGAAATCACTTCCCATGTCTCTATGATAACCTTGGAAGATGACGGATCTAAGTTTCCACATCGCTCTCAAAGTCGCTCCGGCTCGGAGAGATCATCCGAGCCGTTCGATCAAGGCACTTTAATATCCATAGAATGGTGACGTCGCTCATGTGTCAAGAACTTACACATTTGCCAATCACATCATGGTTAAAAAGTTCCATGTTTTGTTTTGTTTTGAGAGCCGGCTTTGCTCCCGTGTCCTAAACTTCCACACTAGCCCATCACATCAAAGGTAATTTTCTAAAAATTAACCCTCCTTGCCCCATCTACTTTGGCGGAAGCAAAACAATCAATTAACTCGAAATGACTTGGAAATTCATAACCTCCTAACTAAAGCACAGCCCTAGGCAGAGTAGTGCTGACAAATATGATCCTCACGTACATGGGGATAATAGCGTGCCACACGTTAACTAATAAGAATCTACTAGTTGCCTTCCTGAATCAATAAGATGGGATGAAAATACCCTCCAAGAACTCTTGTCTCCAATTTTTCAAATTCATCAATGGGCCCCACAATGAGTTTTATTCATTAATAATTAGATGACAGGGGGAGTGGAGGATATAGGCCACATTAGGAGGGATGGGAAGAACGCTAGTCAAGAAGCTTCCTAAGGACCCGACTCAACAGGGGCTATAAATACCAGGCCTCCTCTTTCTTTCACCCTGTCTTGCTCCAAGCTCGCTCTTGCAAGCTCACTCGCCATCATCTGCACCCTACCTCCCCAACCTCTCTCTCTCTCTCTCTCTCTCTCTCTCTCGCTCCAGGCTCGTCGTCTGTCTGTCTCCTCTCAACTACCTCAAAATTGTAAACAGCAAGCTTATAAATTAATGACAGGTGATAAATTAAGGACGAATGATCAAACATGTAAACAAATGAGAAGGTGTCCCTCTCTAGCTGGTGTCGTTCGAGATGCAGCAGGCACTCAAAGGGAATATGGGAATTTTGACCTCAAAATTAGCTATATTTTTGCGAGTGGTACAGGCTTGATCGGATTTGTTTTTAAGAACATACAAATTCACGAATAGAGGAGAGTGAATTTCCAAATTCTAAAATATCCACAAGAACTCTTGCCTACTTGGTTAACAAAATCGTGGAAGGCAAAGAAAGAATTATTGGTGTGAAGACACTTTTCTGTCAGACAAGAAAGAATTATTGGTGTGATGATACTTCTTATCTTATCTTATGTTCTTATTTTACTTCTTACTATATATTAAGGAGAGTGGGAGGCTCTAACAAGCCATGTCTCGCGTAAAGAGAGTTCCTCAATGCCACATCACGCATCAAGAGAGTGCTAGAGAAGGCAACAATGACCTTCTCAGATTGGATAGTTTGAATTAGGTTCCAGTTTTGGTGCTTCTCCTCCTTCTCTTCTGTTTCTGTTGTTTTGCCATAGCTTAGCTCCATGGCCATAGCGGAGCTCATCTCCATTGCCATCGCCATAGCTCAGCTCCACCTCCTTGTGGACCTCCCCTACCATAGCCTCATGACCTTCCGATCCCACTCCCTACCTCCCTCCCCTTGCCTTCTCCCTCACCTTCCCCGTCTCCTGGCCTCGCCCAGACTACCCTATCACTTCCGCCTCCTCTTCCCCTACCGCTCCCCATTTCTCCTTGAGCGAGAACGGGTCAAAAGGATGATCAAGCAAGATAGGATGGTTCCCAAGTTTGGAGGGCTCAACAGGGCTCTTGAAAGAGACAGGATGGCTAGCAGAGAAAGGCCAATTATTATTTTTTACAGGAGAATGAGATAGTAGCAATGGGTCATCGAGGCTTGTTAAATATGTTGAAAATCAGGTGGGGGCGTTGGGAGCAGATAGGAGGTTGGAGAATGGAGTTGACAGGGGATTGGATATGCATTTAGCGGTCAACATGAGGTTAGAATGCGATCTTGAGAGAAGTTGGAAAACCCAGTGGCACTTGAGTGGAGGGTGGAAAGCAGCATCAATAGAAGGATTGATACCATAGTTGAAGGGGATGATGAAAGGAGTGGACGGAGGCTTCCCTTACGCTTGAAAGGATGAAGTCAACTAATCAGGATAGAGACGGGGATCGCATGCTGGCAACCAAGGACTTCTGCCTGGTTTTTGATTGCGACCTTCATATCAATTTAGATTGAGGCCTGAGGACAGGAAGTGGGACTACACATGGGTGAAGGTTCTTTGGGTCCTGTATGGCGACAACATTGCTGCAAAGAAGGTCGCCACTTGGGACCCAAGAGTTCAATCTGAGCAGGCGAAGTCTCCAAATGGACGTTTCCCTAATGAAGACATTAGAGTGGAGCGTCTCTCGGAGACCAACAACATGGAGGTTGTGATCAACGGACTCATGCTTTCATAGTTGAGGTGGTTCCCATAACCGAGGAGGACAAGGTGACAACCACCAACTTCCAACCAATGTCACCTGAATAGTCAGTTCAAGTTCTACAAGCCATCTTCTATGGTAGATAGGGTGCTTGGACAGACCTACCGCCCTGACTTTCATGAGAACCCAATCAAGGAAGGAGTCCCAATGTCAGTTATGGGAAGAGAGAATAACTTTAGCGTCTGCGCTATCTTTGTGATAGACTGCAAGTTCGCAACTGATAAGCTTAGATCACCTTCTCTACAGAAAGCCTGCAGTTCAATGTTGGAGGCATCAGATGCCACCCCTGAAGACACGTTGAGAATTCTTTCATGTATCCAGTCTATCTAGAAGGGGCTCTTATTGTTCACGGCATCACAGCGCTCAGTCCTTTGATGGCATACATGGCAATTTAGAGCAACTGAAATCAGGTTCTATCTTCACTGAAAAGCTATGTTTGAGTACGAAGTTGCATTTTCTCCACTCTATTTAGCCTTACGATGTTCGTCAATGTTTGGAAAGAATTTGCCCCTTCCAAAAGAGGGGCTGATATGTGTAATTCTACTGACTGTGCATTATTATTATGAACAAAGTGCATTGCCTTGACTTGTAGTTGTTGTAGGTTTATGCGATGTGATCAAATTTCTATCTTCTCCTCGCTCATTGTCATTAAAAGTTTAATGTCATCTTCGCTTCAAAAGTTTAATCTGTGGAAAAACTAGAAGATCGACTGTGGTATGAATTTGTCGATGTCTAGAAAACATGGCTGCCGATGTCCGGTGATCTTGAGGTGATGCCGGCATTGTCCGCTGCTCTGATCATTGCAGATAGCAGAGGTCCTGTTGAGTGCCACCATTTAGAGAGTTTTCTCTAGAGAAACTTAGAGCAGTGACGAATGGTTTTGGTCATGACAACCTTGTGTTGGAAGGCGGAGATAGGGCACCCAACATGGTTTTGAAGGGATGGCTAGAAAACAATTTTTGGATTGCAGTGAAAAAGTTTCCAAACATGGCCTGGCTTGGCCTGACCGAATTTGTGATGAGTCTATCTCAATTGGTATTATGTTTCTGATTTCTTACAATGTCAGTTTTCAAAAACGTCCTATATAAACATCCCCCAAAAATAACAATTCTTAGTAGCTCAAATAGTTCTCATGAGAAAATGGATCATCAATTTTGGAGAAGAAGGTTTGCATGGCATCTCCTTTCGCTACCCATTTATGTCATCTTTCTTAGAATGGCCATATTTGAATGCTCCTTTCGTTATTCATTCATGTCATCTTTTCTAAAAATCTTGCTTAGAATGGCCACATTTGAGTGTATCCCAATGTGTCATCAAAATGGCCAATCTAAGAAAAGCGAGGAGCAAAGCGAGATGTTCAGAAAAGATGATTCCCTCCCTTGCATAGTTCTTTCATTTTGATCATTTTGAGCATCCTCTGCGTTTTGTTTCATAGGTAGATTTGTTTCTTCTTAGTGTACTGCAGCTAGGAAAGGTGCCAGTAAAATGGTGGGTTTTGGGGATGGAACATCTTACTATATATTAAGGAGAGTGGGAGACAAGTGGTTGCCATGTGTCCTGTGGACAGAGAATGGAGGGGAAGCTCTGAGAGTGCCATGTGTTGCTTAGCTAGAGAGAGGTTGTCATGTGTCACACAATTGGAGGACTATGTTGAAGACTTCCACGTGCTGCATGGCAAAACGGCAGGGAAGGCTTGGAGTGGCAGGAGGGGACTCAAGAGTGCCACGTGGAAGGTTGGAAGGCGAGCAGAGCCTCGGAGCCTCCCTATTTTGAATTCAAAGTCGGAGCCATGTGTCGCACGAACAAGAATAGAGAAAGCTCTGAGAATGCCACGTGCTGATGAAGGGAAAGCCACTTCCTTGCTCAACATAGCAAGATTCTCTCTCTCTCTCTCTCTCTCTCTCTCTCTCTCTCTCTCTCTCTCTCTCTCTCTCTTTGTGCTTGTCTCACTGCCCACCTTGCAGGATGCTTCTTGGTGAAGCTACCATACTCACACCTTTACTTTGCCATTGCTAGCAAAGGGCAATGATAAAAAGGTTTGGAACACCACGATTTATGGCGTAGAGATTGAATTCCAAGGTTATTAGGATGCCTTGGATTTTCAAATTATGCATCTTGATCAAATAGATGTTGTTCTTGGTCATGAATGGTTGTATAGGTCTTGAGCATAGCTTGAAATGGAGTTATTTAAATAACTCCATTATGTTTGAAAAAGATGGTATAGTCTTTCATATTCAAGGACAATATGATGTACCCAACTCTCCTCTTATTTGTTCAATGGAATTGGAATGACTTCTACAACAACAACAATGCGAGGTGTATCCCTGTGAACTTTCTTTTATTGGTAATTTTATTTTTGCTACATCTGAAAAAGAATAATTATTCTATTGATGTGATTAAAAACTATGAGTCTTTAGTTAAAGATTCAATGATTGAATTTAAATATGCTTTTTCAAATGACTTGCCTGATGGTTTACCTCCTGAGCAAGATGTAGATCATGAAATAGACATAACTCTTGGATCTATCCCTATTTGTAAACCACCCTATAGCCTTAGTCAAATGGAAGAACATGAAGTCGAAAGACAACTAGTTGAATACCTTAGGAAGGGCCAAATTCAACCTAGTAACTCACCATGATCATCACCAACTTTACTGCTAAAGAAAAAAGTTGACACTATGCGTTTATGCATAGATTATAGAGCCTTAAATAAAATCACAATTAAAACTAAGTATCCTATGCCTCGCATTGATGAGCTCTTTGATGAATTGCAAGGGACAAAAGATTTTCACCAAATAGACTTAATATTAGGATATCATCAAGTGTGAATTAGAGAAGAGGATGCCTCTAAGACATCATTTCATACTAGGTGCGGGCACTATCAATTTAAAGTAATGCCATTTGGTTTAACAAATGCTCTAGCAACTTTTATGACACTTATGAACAGTGTCTTGAGGCCATATTTAGGAACATTTGCTGTAGTATTTTTAGATGATATCCTAATATGTAGTAAAATGAGAAAAAAGCATCTGGAACATTTGAGAAAGGTGTTCTAATTGCTTAGAGATAATTCTCTTTTTGCAAAAGAATCCAAATGTGAATTCTTTGCAAAAGAAGTGAAATACTTGGGACAATATATTTCAAGAAGGATATGGATCCCAAGTATGTTAGAGCCATATTGGAATGGCTACATCCTACAAACCTACAAGAATTATAGACTTCTTACGTTTGTCTAGATTTTATAGGAGATTCATCCAAGACTATGCTAAGATTGATGTTCCAATGATGGACCACCTTCAAGGGAAGGGAAGTACCTTCATATGGTGTGAACCTCAAAAGAATAGTTTTGAGAAATTAAAAGTGGCTATAGTATCTGCTTCTATTTTAAAGGTAGTGGATCCCAATAAACCATTTATGGTTGAAACACATGCCAGTGATTTTGCTGTTGGGGTGGTACTATTACAAAAGGATCGACTAGTGGATTTTGAAAGAAAAAATTTAGACCATGCCCAACGAAATTAATCGAAATATGAGAAGGAATTGTATGCTATAGTATATGCTTTGAAGAAATGGAGGCACTATTTGTATGGTGGTGCCAAATTTGAGATCATTTTTTATTAAGAAAGCATTAAATGGATTTGCAATAAGCCAAATCTTAAAGGTAGAAAAGCTAGATGGGCTGAAATAATACAAGAGTTGATATTCAATTGACATATCGGAAGGGGAAGTTCAATATGGTAGTAGACTCCCTAAGCTGAATGCCAATTGTTAATAAATTGAGTTTTACTCAATTTGAAAATGATTTCCTAGAATCCTTAAAAGAGAAATGTGAGTTTGATCCTTTTTTTTTGAAGTCTGGAAAGAAATTAAGAAGAGGGATCCAACTAATTAAGGAGCTTTTATTGAGGAGTCACATGGAAATGGTGACACACCATAGGTTGGTGATAAAGGACTCAAGTGAAAAAAATATACTATTGAGGATGGCTACCTACTCTAAAAAGGTAGAGTATGCTTCTCAGATAATAATGACATTAGGCACCAAATTCTTTTCAAGTGTCATGATAGTTCGAGTGCTGGACACACGAGAATTTAGAAGATGAATGCACTTCTTAAGAGACAATTCTTTTGGGCTAGAGTAGATAAGGACATCCAAGATTATATATTGAAGTACCAAAAATGCTAGGTAAATAAGGCTGAATTCCTTAAGGTAGGAGGTCTCCTACACCCATTGGATATTCCATCTGGCAAATGGGAAAGCATCTCCATAGAGCATAGAGGAGGCATGACTCTATGTGGGTAATTGTGGATTGATTGACCAAGATGGCTCACTTTATTTTAACCAATGAAAAAGTAAAAACTCTAGAATTATTTAGGCTATAGCCCTCTTAGTCAGTTTGTGGTAACACTCTCTTCCTCCATAGCCACCTTCCTCACTCTCTCCCCTTATATCACCTCACAACCCTCTCCCTCATTGGAGCATCTTCACTCCAGCAAGTTTCCATCTGATGAACCTTCTTTAAGAACATTTGCTTCATTTCACCTTAGAAAGAAGAGCATTGACGTATGTGGATATATGAAACGATCTTTCATGTGTGGGTCAATGAGAAGATGGGGAAGGGAAGAAAAGTTAGAGCATTAGGGGAAGAAGGAGGCTGCAGGGGTAAAGTAGCGATAAGGGAGGACAATAGGAACAATCTTGGCTGAGAACAAGCAAGCCGTGGAGATTGAACTTATCAAGAGAAGAAGATGAAAGAGGCTTTGGTTGTGGCTGTATGCAGTATCGTCGGCTGTCATATGGACAACATAATAGTCTCTATATTAGGCTGCAGCCGAGCCATAGATGATGGACAGAAAGGCCATAGATGGGGCAGATCCAAGGGTAGAAATAGCCCTATAAATGGCAGGATGTAGGAGCTTTTGTAGCCTATAGGAAAGTAGGACACTTGGCAAGCTACAAGAGGTTGGCCCAGACAATTTGTCAATCGTGCAACAGCAAGTCAGGGCAGATTTAGGATATGTTCTGCCTGTTCAACTTGGATCTTGATGAGGCTTGGTTGACTAGACCATAAAGAGCTGAGAAAATAGAATGCATAGAGAGTTGAAAACATACAATGAACACAAAGCTGAGAACATAGATTACAATTAATGTCAATGAGTAGGCTACTCTCTCGCTTTTGAGTTTGAAGTAATGAAGCCAGTTAATGTTAGCAATTTGCTCTCTCACTTTCAAGTTCAAAGTATTGAAATTAAATTCCATGCCAATGAGTAAGCTGCTCTCTCAATTCATGTTACATTCTTTAGAATGAGTCAATGTAATATGCCTCTGAATTATTCAAGTTCATCTTTTGAGTTTGAACTAATTCAATAAGCTCCTCAGTTTATTATAGTTAATGATTTCAGTTATTGCCAATGACTTGATATAGTGTGCTTTTGAATGCTTCAAGTTGAGAACATAGAATGCATGGAATACGAAAAATATAGTTGAGAGCATAGAATACATACAAAACCCACAATATAGAATGCATACAAAACTGAGAGCATATAATGTATTAAGAACTGAGAATATAGAATGCATATAAAGCATATTGAAATGCATACAAAGGTGAGAGCACGGAATGCATACAAAGCATAAAATGCTTGGAGCTCATAGAATTCATAGAATGCATTCAAAGCTAAAAACATATAATGCAGCTGGATTCGAACCTATGGCCCTTCCTCACCTCTAGATGACTTTCGATTCTTAAATAGCCATCACCAGGGATCACTCGCAAAGCTGGATTGATTGCTACAGCGGTTTTTCGGAAAAGGCGAATTCACGGTAATCGCGATCCAACTGGAACTACCTTACTTGGGCGGGATCTAGGCATTCAAAGCCAAAAACATATGAAGTTGATATCATAGAATGCATACAAAGCATACAATACATAGAATGCATTCAAAGCTACATAGAGGGCTAAAAACATACAATGCACACAAAGGTGAGAATATAGAATGTATTCAAAACATATAATGCATTTAAAGTTGAAAATATACAAAGCATAGAATGCCTTTAAATATGCAACGAATTCAAGTTGAAAACATACAAAGCTGAGAACATAGAATGCATAGAAAGCATAAATTACATAGAGTACATAGAATGCATTCATACCTGAAAACATATGAAGTTGAGAAAATAGAATGTATAGAGAGCTGAAAACATACAATGCACACAAAGCTGAGAACATAGAATGCATTCAAAACATACAATGCATTCAACAAAACTTGCGCAGAGAGATGGCACAATAAGAAAGTGCAACAAAAGGCAAGTGCTTCTTTTGGGAAGGGTAGAGGATAGATGAAGATTTGCCTCCTGACATTAAAAGCCACATAGAAAGGCTTGGCTATCCACATTGCAAGTTAATGAAACCTGTTGATTTTTTGGCATATCCTCAGCTCAAGTTGTTAAGGAACCAGGGCTTGCAAAAGGTGATAATAGTTGTATTCTAAAATTCAGCTACTCTCATATGGATCACACCCATCATGAGAGCAAGTTTCCTATTTGGGCTAATTGCTGATGCATGTCTCTATGTGGGAAAAGGATTTGCGAGCTATGATCATCACCATTCTATGTCTGAGTACTAATGTTTTGTTTGATCGATTTTGGTATCCATTTTCTTCCCCATCTGCAAGATTATCCGATTTTTCTTACTAGGTCCAAGGTTTTGTTTTTTAGTGAACTTGTTATGAGCAAACAAGCTTCCATCACAATGTAGATTGGTAGAAGGGTTGCAAGGGATCTCTCCCTCGCGTTGGCTTTCCAAACAATTTTGAGAGCGATAAAGATGGTTTGGACAACAAAGAAACATCTTAGACAACTTAACTTTAGATGAAATTACCTCACTAGCAGGGACTACCATTTTTGGCATACGAGCTTAGAGAAAGCATGTTTTCGAGCACCATTAATGGATGTTGTCATGGTTGTTTGGCAAGTGTCTTTCAAGGATGTAGCTTTGGAATCTTTTTACAGCTTCTGTGGGGGTTAAAGGTCACTGTGCCTTAACCCCAGTTATGTACAATACTCAAACACATATATAAATGAATGAAAAAGAAGATTAGGGTGGTTCTGCACCCACCAAACTTGTGTGGCTCTCTGTCTCTCTCTCTCCTTCTTCTGTTCTTGCTTCCGTTGAGAGCACTCTCAACTGGTATCAGAGCCCGGGTGATCTAGCTGAGCGTGCGTGAATGCTTGAAGCTCAGCAGCTCTGTGGGAGGAAGGAGAAGCTTTGTGGGAAGCTTTGTGGGTGACTTTACTTGCATCCGAGTGTGCAGAGACCTTGGAGGAACCTTTGGAAAAGTCACTTTGGCTTTACGAAGTGGTTTTGAGAGCCTGTTAAGAGCTTTCAAAGAAAAAAGTCGTTTTTTGAGCTTTTCCCTGTTCCGTTCGATGACAGAGACTCCGTATTGACTTGTAGAGGCAACTATTGCTTGCTTTTGGTGTCCACATTACTTCAGGAGCTTGGAAACACCTTCATTCTTGAATCTGGGATCATTTCAGTGGATTTCTGACTCACTGTGTCAGTTCCTGCGTTTTTTGCCTGGGTGTTGGAACTCAAGTTTGGAGTAACCATTTGCAGATCTGTCAGTTCCGGTGGACTCAGGAGGTCCTAAAACTTCTATGTTGCTCATCATTCGCACTCCGGTGGAGTTTACAGATAGCTCTATTTCCAAAAACGTTTTTCAGTCCGTGTGTTGGACCCAGTGATTGAGGCCACGGTTTCCAAAACCGTCTGTCCCATTGCGTTCCGGATGCCCAAAAACCCCTACCTATCAGTTCTTGCATGATTCGGTGGAGGATTTTCAGAGTTATAAATCTCTATGTATTCGATTTCGTCTCTCTGTTATGCATTTTTCATACTAAGGTTTTGAAACCTTAGATTTATGCCACATGGCAGTGGATAAGTGTTGACTCCCATTTCTCACTCATCGGTTGGGATTTTGGAGTTCTGGCAGAAGAGAGATATTTGCAGATTTTCTTGTTGAGTCCGATTATGCAATGGCGCCCATGTTTTGAAGCATCTCAGGTTCTATTTTCAGTAGCGCTCATTACCGTGGGACTATGATTTCTTGAGCATACCTTATGCAGATCACTCTGGTTGCAGTTTGAGCAGTGTGCGCTCATTCGTGGTATGCATTGGGTTGCAGTGGATGATTTATAGGCCATTTGGATGCATTGTGGTCCTTGTTGGATGCGCTGATAGGCCCAAATTGCCTTGTGGGATGCTATTTTTATGGACGCTTTGCACATGGATGCTATTTTAAGCTGAGGGACAGCTTTGACACATTGCAGGAGATGCACTGATAGTGCTATGCTCTCTTGGATGAGACATTATTGATGCATATGCCAGTGGACAGTGTTTATGCTTGAGTCATTTGGCACTTATTGGCATTTTCTTTTGGGCCAGATTTGCTCATATGGATGCATAGTATATGCACATGAGTCAGATGCATCTTTTGATGCTTTGAGCTTTGAATTTTGGTGATATTTCACTCTATTGTGGCATACACATTTGGGTGCACCTGGTATTTGGTGTGATTCTCTCTTGCAGGCACTAGCATTTGGGATTTTGCTTTATTTGCATCATGGCATCCTCTTCCATGCCTGAAAAGGAGTTTTTCAGCATTAAAAAGTTTGATGGGACAAACTTTTCTTTGTGGAAAGAACAGATAAGGGATGTGCTTATTCAAAAGAAGCAGATTAAACCCTTGGCAGGGATTGAAGCTAAGCCTGCAAATATGTCTGAGGATGATTGGAATGAGTTGGATGCATTAGCAAAGTCTACTATTAGACTTCATCTTGCAGAGTCAGTTTATTTCACAGTAGTAAATGAGCAGACTACGGAAGATTTGTGGAAGAAACTATGTGCCACTTATGAAAAGGAAACTGCCTCTAATAAAGTTTACCTCATGAAGAGGTTGTTTGAGCTGCAGATGAAGGAAGGGGTCTCCATTGCTTCTCATTTGAATGAATTCAATATTATTTTCAGCCAGCTTCAAGCTCAGAAAATGAATTTTGATGCGGAGACTAAGGCAATATTTCTCTTATGTTCATTGCCATCCTCATGGGATACCTTCCGTACAGCTGTCAGTAACTCTGCACCTGGTGGAGTACTGAAATTTGATGATGTTGTGGGTAGCTTGTTGGCCGAGGAGATTAGACGGAAGTCTATGGATGGCAACAAGCAGGATGCAGCCTTAAATGTGCAAAGGGGTAGATCACAGTTCAGGGGGAAGTCCCAAGAAAGAGGGAAGTCACGTAGCAAATCCAAGGCACGGAACATTGAGTGTTACCACTGTGGCAAGAAGGGCCATATGAAAAAGGATTGCTACAAGCTGAAAAGAGAGCAAAAGGATAAGAAAAAGAATGCAAATTGGGGTGCAAATCAAAAGGAAGAGAGTCCAAGGGAGGACAAAGGAAAAGTGAAGATCGAGGAGATCAATGCAGTCACACGTGATAGTGACAATGATGTTCTCTTCATGTCTAGTTTATCTGCAGAGTTGCTTACCACTTCAGATGATGCATATTCCCAGGATTGGATTTTGGATTCTGGTGCTTCATTCCATGTTACTCCCCATAGGGAATGGTTCTCCACTTATGATAGTGGAAAGACAGGTTGTGTGCATCTTGGAAATGACTATGCATGTGACATAGTGGGAGCAGGTGACATAAAGTTTTCTTTTGCAAATGGGTCTGCATTTGTTTTGAAACATGTGAGACATGTGCCTAAGCTGACCAAGAGTCTTATTTCAGTGGGTCAGCTAGATGATGCTGGTTTTCACACCACTTTTGGCTTTCAAAGTTGGAAAATTCAAAAGGGCTCTATGCTTTTGGCCAGGGGTGCCAAGTGTGGGACTTTGTATCCCTTACATGTATTAGGGGTATTTGATCATGTTGTTGCAATAACCGAGCAGCCAAGCACTTCTTTGTGGCATTGCAGGTTGGGGCACATGAGCCAAAATGGAATGAAACTCTTATGCCGTTTGGGTTATGTACCGCATTTGAGTTTCTCTGATTTTGAATTTTGTGAGCATTGTCTCTATGGGAAGCAGACTAAATCAGCCCATAAAAGAAGGGGAAAGAAAGAGTTTGAAATGCTTGATTTGGTGCATTCAGACGTATGTGGTCCCATGCCTACACGGTCATTAGGCGGAACTGAATACTATGTGACATTCATTGATGATGCAACTAGGAAAGTGTGGGCTTATGCTATAGCTCGGAAGAGTGATGTGTTCCAGGTATTTCAGAAATGGCTGGCCTTGGTTGAGAATCAGTCAGGTAGAACGCTTAAATGCCTACGGACTGACAATGGTGGAGAGTATCTCTCTCATGACTTTCAGCATTTCTGTGATACTCGTGGGATTAAGAGGGAGCTTACATCCCCTCATACTCCAGAGCAAAATCCAGTTGCAGAAAAGATGAACCGTACCATTCAAGAAAGGTTGCAATGCATGCTTTCCAATGCAGGTCTTTCTGGTGGTTTTTGGGCTGAGGCAATGAAGACTGCAGTGCATGTGATCAATAGATCACCTAGTAAGAGTTTGGATGGTGGTATTCCTGAAGAGGCATGGAGTGGCAAGAAGCCCTCTTACTCTCATTTGCGTATATTTGGGTGTGAGGCATATGCACATGTGCCAAAAGAGCTTCGAAAGAAGCTAGATCCTAAGTCTAGGAAATGCATCTTTCTGGGTTATGGTGAAAGTGGAGAGATGGGCTATCGTCTCTGGGATCCAGAAGCAAAGAAGATCATACGCAGCCATGATGTGGTCTTCAATGAGAAGAAGATGCATAAGGCACCCATGAGGAATGTGGGAATGAGGAGAATCACTTTCCAGGATGTGAATCCACCTGCATATGTTGATAGACAGCAAGCTGTCCATGCACCAAATGTGCAAGAAATGGTACCACCAAGTACTCCCACAGGTATACAATCAAGGGTAGATGATGGATCATCTATTGGTGGAAATGATGAGCCAAATGTGGCTGATATGCAAGTGGGACAGAAAGCTGAAATGCCCTTGAGAAGATCATCTAGAGTGTCTAGACCGCCTGATAGGTTTGTTCCAGGGGTAGACTATGTGATGCTTACTGATTGCGGGGAGCCTTCTTGCTACAGAGAGGCTATGATGTGTGAGGATCAACGCAAGTGGGAGTATGCTATGCAATCAGAGATGAGTTCACTTATGAAGAATAAGACTTAAGACTTGGTTTCTTTGCCACATGGAAAGAAAGCATTGCCATGTAAATGGGTCTACAAAGCGAAGGTCACAGGTGATGATGTGCCTAGGTACAAGGCCCGTTTGGTTGCTAAAGGGTTCAAGCAAGAGAAGGGTGTGGACTTTGATGAGATATTCTCTCCGGTTGTGAAGATGACCACACTTAGATGCATGCTTGGACTAGTGGCAGTAGAGGATATGGAGCTTATGCAAATGGATGTCAAGACAGCTTTCTTGCATGGGGATTTGCATGAGGAAATTTACATGGTGCAGCCGGAAGGCTTTGAAGAAAAGGGCAAAGAGCATTTAGTTTGCAAGCTGAAAAAGAGTCTCTATGGTCTTAAGCAAGAACCTAGAGAATGGTATCAGAAGTTTGATGCTTTCATTCGGTCCCAGGGTTTTAGAAGGAGTGAAATTGATCACTGCCTCTACACTAAAAGGGCTAAGGATAATAGCCTGATAATCTTGGCACTATATGTGGATGATATGCTATTGGCTAGCAAGAATACTTATGAGCTAGATGCATTAAAGGCCAAGTTGCATAAGGCCTTTGATATGAAGGATTTGGGACTTGCAGGTCATATTCTTGGTATGCGCATCACGCGTGATCGGAGTAGGAAACTCCTTTGGCTTTCACAAAAAGAGTATGTTACAAAAGTATTACAGCGTTTCAATATGGAGGGGGGGAAGGCAGTGAGTACTCCATTGCCTCCATATGTGAAACTGAGTCATACAGATAGTCCCAAATCAGATGAGGAGAGGGCCATGATGGCCAAGGTTCCTTATGCATCAGCAGTTGGGAGTCTTATGTATGCTATGATAGCTACTAGACTAGACATTGCATTTGCAGTGGGAGTTGTTAGCCGGTATATGGCTAATCCAGGAAAGAGGCATTGGGAGGCAGTTAAGTGCATCATGAGGTACATGAAGGGTACCAAGGAGATGTGCATCTGCTTTGGTAAAGGAGACATGCGTGTACTTGGGTACACAGATTCAGACTATGCAGGGCATGTGGATAGTAGGAGATCCACTTCTGGTTATGTGTTCACCTTTGCAGGTGGTGCAGTGTTGTGGATGTCTCGTGCACAGAAGTGTGTTGCTTTGTCTACCACAGAGGCTGAGTATGTTGCAGCCACAGAGGGTTGCAAGGAGGCTATATGGCTTGATCGGCTAGTGGGAGATTTGGGGATTCATACAGGTGTACCGACATTGCATAGTGATTCCATGAGTGCTATTCAGCTAGCACGGAATCCGGTCTTTCATGCAAAGACCAAACACATTGAGGTCAGGTACCATTTCATCAGGGAGGTACTTGAGGACAAGCGCATAGAGCTTGTCAAGGTTCATACAGATGATAACCCTGCAGATATGCTGACGAAGAGTCTACCTAGTCAGCGGTTTGAGTATTGTCATGTATTGATGGGCATTGGATAGTATGCTCACTAGTTATTCTCCCTTAAAGGCACATTGTCCTTTAAGTGGGAGGTTGTGGGGGTTAAAGGTCACTGTGCCTTAACCCCAGTTATGTACAATACTCAAACACATATATAAATGAATGAAAAAGAAGATTAGGGTGGTTTTGCACCCACCAAACTTGTGTGGCTCTTTGTCTCTCTCTCTCCTTCTTCCGTTCTTGCTTCCGTTGAGAGCACTCTCAGCTTCAGGATATTTCTACAAGCAACATTAATGGACACTATTGTGGTTGTTGCTAAGAAAATTGAATAGCTTTTAGGGGTGTTTGACTAGAATTCTTTACAACTTCATTATAGGGTAATGTGAAGTGATGATTCTTTGGATATACGAAATATTGAGGGCACACTTTTTCTTTTAGAATATAGAATTGAAGATTTTTATGGCTTCATTGCTTCATCATACAAGGTGATGATTTTTCATATGCTTCTTCAATGGCACTGGAATAGAGAGCCGTAACTTTTTTTTTTTGAATGTGAGCTTACATTTGCCTTTTAAAAAACCATTATCATAATGCTCGACAGCAACGAAAAGAGTTTGTACAATTATTCTAGCTTGGTGGTTTTGATTGTGTCTAAGGTGAGGAGTAGTATGGCAACTTATTCTTTTATATCTCTAGAGGGTTGAGCCATGTCATGCTCCCTCATTGTAACCTTGGGGGTCTTCCTTGCTCAACATGTAGTGTGGCACTTCTCTTAGCAACTTGGGGTGTGCCTTGTCTAAAATGGAATGTAAAAGATTGGATATCTTAACTTTTAATCAAAGAGAGAAAATTGTTGTGCTAATTAATGTTTTTTAAACTTTTCTTAGAATCTTCATTGCCAACTTAAACTCACCTACATGGGAACTCCTTTGCAAAACAACTCTCCATTAACATGAAATGCCTTGAACCCATCATCCCCTCACAACCTTATCTATATATATATGTGTATCTCGTAGCTCATGCATTTGCTTTTGCACCTCCTCTCGCTTCCATCCCTTCCTATCTTTTGCAACATAGACTCCTCTTGATTTCCTGGCATGGTTGCTAGGAAGCCTTGCAACCCTACGGTTGTGTCTCCGTGTGTGTGTCTCTCTCTCTCTCTACACACACACACACATGCATGCATATGCACACGCACATATGCACACATGCACACACACATACGTGCGTCACACACACACACACTCACAGAGCACACACCTCTTTTGAGAAGAGAACACATGATGTATAGTCCTTCTAGGAAGGAGAGGGACACCATGTAGTCATGTAAACATATCTTCTAGGGTCTTCATATTTCTTGAAATTAATTTTTTTAAAGATCCCACCTTGAGAACCTAATGGAGTGGGTCTCCAACCCCCGTCTTGTTAGGCAAGTTGTGCTACTTTGTTTCCAATAGTGTTGGTAGAAGAATAAATGAAAGACCAGCATGTGGAACGGCGTTGAGGTGGAGCGAATGAGAAACATCAATGTATGCGAGGTGGTGAAGAGGGACCAATGGAAGAGTGGCAAGTGGAAGAAACCATGAGGAGAGGTAAAGTGCATGATGGCATGCGACCAGTGTCTTCTTGTTCTTCGTTTCATATACTGTTTCTGTTAGCACTGCCTTCTAGACAACACTATACTAACACTTTTGTAAAAAAAAGTTTACCACACGTTTCTTACCAAGTGGTCCCCTTCTATTTTCATTTTCTCTCTCTCTCTCTCTCTCTCTCTCTCTCTCTCATACACACACACACATACACACACACACACACACACACACACACACACATCCCAGGTCTCATCTATGTATACACTCATGTGTCTACACAAATTGCCCTAGTATTCCCCCCCAAAAAATCATTTAGACTAATTTTTAACACACACACAAATTTCTTTGTTAATATCTTCTTACACAAGCACATAAACCTCCCCATTCCCCTTTTTTTCTACTTCATTTGGTTTAAAAAAATTTTCTTCCCTCTTAAGTTTTCTTATTTCATTTTACTATTCCCGGGACCCCCCAATTTTTACTTTTTGTCCTTCTTATGTATGCCTATTAATTCTTATATCTACTTTACTCAAATAAAACCCCTCTAATTTTTCCTCTAACCACCAACACACTTTTCGCTTTTAAACTACACCTAATATTTCTTTTTGGTAAAATTGGCCTTTTGCATCTTATTTGGCTTGCTCGAACCCATTTTATAATTACATACATATACTTGTAATGAAGCCCTCAGCCCCCTTTCATAATTACTTAAAGTAATTATTGCTTAATACTCATGGGTCTATATATGTCTTTACTATATTAATCCCCTACAACACCTTAACTACCTCCTTAATACTCTCTTATTATAACATCTCCCTTAATTTTCTTTCTCTCACCCCCTAATTATTGTATTTACAACCAACTCTCTTAAAAACCCCTTTTACCCTAGCCACATCCTAACCCAAATCCCAAAACCCCCATTTCATAAGCTCCCTTAATTATTTTATCCCCCTAACTAAGTTCCACTTAACCCTTACATGAAACGCGCCCAATCCATTTCTTATCCCAACCTATCCACCCCTATCTAACCCACTTGCTTCCTCCACCACCCTACTTAATTATTTTACTCTTCTTGCCATGCAACTCCTCCATTGAGTTTGTTACACAATACGCCATCACCCATACCCGACCTTGTTTGCACTTTTAGCTTCTTTTTTGGCTCGCTGCCACTCTTCATCTCAATGATATGCCATCTCGGCATCTTACAAGCTATCCTCTTGGCCTCTCAATATTGTGACGCCAAAAATTGATATTTTTTAATTTGGCATTGGTATTGCTTTCTTCTATGTTTGATAAGAGTTTGAGTATCAAGTGATAGCCTAGCGGATCTCACTTATTTCTATTTTCTAAGATATTGTATGGGATTGAGAGGATGAGTGGAATGGATCATTGTAAATACCATGTGTATGAATGATAAATACCTTGGTATGGGGTGAGAGTTATTTGTGTATGGGGTTTTTAGAAAATAGGAAGAGTGAGTCATATAAAGAGATGGGCTCATGTCCATGTGTTCCAATAATATAAGAGAGATCACATGCTAACTGTGTGGAAGGCATGTGGAGGAGTGTGGAGTCAAGAGGAATCCTTCTAGAATTCCTATGTGGAATAAGAAGGATGTGGACATATGGAAAAGAGAGGGTCCCTATGGGCTCCATGTGGGGAGACTCTTGACTTTCTCAATATTTTAAGAGTCTTGAGCATCTTTTGATGAGACACATGGCAAGAGTAGCCAAAAAGGACATGGATGGTGACATACAGGCTTATGTGATTGATGGGGAAAGGAATCTACAGGTAGCAATTGTAAATGGGTGAAGGAGAGTGATAAAATCTCCTATAAAAGGAGCCCTCCTCTCCCTTGTTCAACATCTCTTCCACCATTAGGCCTCATGTTGCTGTAGCTCTAGTCTCTTCAAGCCTCTTCCAAGAGCCTTCTCTCCCTCTTGTAGATATTCTCTTATGTAGACTCTTGAGTCCCCATCTCTCTCTAGTTCATTCTCTCTCTATGAGTAGTCTTGGAGCTTTTGCTCCCTCTTGTACATATGAAACCTCTTCTTCCACCTTGTGTTTGTAGTATTTTGAGTTATAGTGGAGTGGAGTCTCACTCTATTGGTAATGAAGGTCACTTCAGATTCTCTCTCTTGAGTGTCTCTTCCCTTTTTCCATTGTTTTCTCTTTCAAAGTGCTCAAAAGTGTTGTCTATTTGGCCCATCATTGTGCATACATGGTTTATCTATTTTCCAAGCCACAAAGGGAGCTCTTCCTTCCCTCCTAGATGACCTCTATGGGACTTGGATCGTTGATGAAGTCTAATCATGGAGGTAGTATTCTCCCAAGTAAGCACTAGTAGAAGGAGTAAGTGTTTTTCATGACAGTTTGACCCCATGTCAGTATTTTGCTCATTGGTACGATTTGAACGAAACTTATACCAGCACAAAGATCTCATCAAAGAGCATCATTCTATGTCTTTAGTTATTGTATTAGATGTCAAACCAAGAATCTATGACTCTCTGTGTGTGATTGTTTCTTTTTTTAGATAGCTTTTACCCCCGTCCAGTAAACTGCCCATATCTTTCTGACCACTTCTTTGTTTCTTATGAAACTTATATCAGAGCTAAGCCCATTTTAAGGCGCATCTCAATATGTGTTTGAATATTTGATATCATGTCTATGTTGAAAGTTATGGGTCTTTGTGTCTTATGATATTTTGGAGAGTGTTTTGAGATAATTGTAAAGGTATCTATGAAGGAGGTGCAATGTTTCCCCGGAACCTACCCATCCGACCCAATCATCCCCTTCAAACTCCTTGATATATATTAGTTCATGTCATGTTGAGCCACAAGATCTTATTTCAACAACGTATCGCTCTTCTCTTTGGCACAGACCAGCTTGCTAAGATTATGGCCTCCGCTGATCCTTTCGTTCTCCCTATGCTTGAGTACAACATCACTTGGGATGTTACCATCTTCATTCTCATCTAAGGGAGGATAGTATGGTGTGGTCATTAGTATAAAAGCTTCTTTTTAATGTCCCTTTCCCAATGATGAATATCTCTATCACTCAGTTCGAATGCAGTAGGAAGTGAAGAGGTGCATGAAGTTTATTACCCCCACTTTCATGTCACATCTTTTTGGTGGAGACACCGGCAGGTATGTTTGGTATTGGATTCATGCCAGCTTACTAAAAATGGTCTCGAGTGTACTTGATTGCATGTTATGCCTAGTATAGGCATGTGTTTTTTGATGTGATAAAGAAGATGCCTGGAAGAACTCCGTTAGAAGAGATTGCAGCCTGTTTAAGAGAACTAGAAGATTGTGAAGGTGATGCTCAAGCTATTCACACAGTCATCATGATCATATCGTTTATGTTTGCACTCTTGAATATGTTGGTGAATCAACAATGCCGTTAGCAGGAACAATGATAGATTGGGGATTGTTTCATGCACCGGTAGCTTGGTGTGAGAAGAGCTACGTCTTTGGGTGGTTTTTTACTATAACAATGGAGTGGTGATTCTCAATGCTTTCAACTTCTTTGCTATGCAAATGATGAAGAGTACAATATTATGTGCACTTCCAATTGCGACAAGGGTGATTCTTGAATGGATGTATACACAATGTTTTCATAGTGTTCGTTGGTCACTTATTTTTGAAGATTTTGTTGAGGATCACATTGTGGAGGGTTTTCAACAAGTGGTTATGCATAATAAGTTGGTCTTGGTATACTGAGGCTCTATGGGATATTGTTTGGGATATTATTTAGATCTTGGTGTTTCATTTTTGTGTTTCATCATGGTGAAGATTTCGGTGTTTCGAGGGACCCAAGGGGAAGACTTGGAGTCTTATCTTTGGGATTTTGTTCGAGGATGCTGGATTTCTAGATGGTCCATGAAGGATTAGGCAGAAATTTCGCCTGATTTTCTAGAAGGTATAGCCAACTTTTTGGAAGGTATAGCCTTGAGTTGGCATGAGGCCTTGCCGGACTCTACCAATGAGGACTGGGACCAAGTGGTGGCTGCAATGAAGCAGAGATTTGGGGCAGTGGAGTCGCCAAATGCTTTGATGTTGCAGTTGGACCGGTTCTATCAAGGAGAGGGTGAGATGGTCTCTACCTAAAAGTTATAGATGACACGAGAGAAGATGATCATTCTATTGTGAGTTCACCTACAATCATATTAGTTTCTCATTGCAAAATAAAAGCGAATAATTCAAGTGCACTATGAAACTCACATTTTTCAATGACCATAAGTATATCAAGACTGGAATGTTGAATACACACAATGATAGAGAGCCAACTATATACATAGTAAAAAGTGACACCACTGGAAAACACAATAGTAGAAAGAAACTGCAATTTGCTGGCTACTTGATAGTAGCTCATGTAACTTATGCACCTACTATAAAGAAGCATATAAGTTTACACACCCATTATAAGAACCAAAGCAGCATCGAAGAACTTGTCATTGGAGATAGAGTATATTCTTTTGAATCAATTATGAAACAATTGCATTTCTTTTAACTCAAGCAAGCACTCTAACTCACTTTCTTCTCCTTTCTCACTACCTTTTATAGATGTGTCCAATGAACAGAAATGCATTTGAAAATCTCACACTTTGTACAGTACTTGCTTTATTTGTAAGACTCAAAGGAAAAACACTTATAGTTGCATTAGTTGCAAGCAACACATGGAACTTGATCATGTCAATTTTATGGTTGGTAAAATCAAGGTAGCTACTAGTAATCAAGTTTTCACCAACATCAAAGCCCCATGGATATCTCCATTTCTTGGGATAAACATTCCAGTTGATCAAAACTTCAAGAAGAACAAAAAGGACTTTCAACAAAAGATCAGCCTAGTATGCATTGATGATGAATTCAGTTTGGCTTCTGGGAAGCTTACTATGGATACATATGCATGATCAAAGTAGGCCAGCCCTTCGCCTCTCCGTTTTTGATCAAAAATCAAAGTAGGCCAGCCCTTCTTTTCTCCATTTTTGAGAGGAGAAGATGAAGATGAAAAGTAGGCCAGCCCTTCTCCTCTTCGTTTCGGATCAAAAATATCTCCATTCCGCTTCATGGAGGTCAAGTTATGCTGTTCCGAAACTTCGTAGATTTCTTTGAGTAAGTTGAAACATCGAGCGGCTGCATTTGAGCGAGCCCAGAGTTCAAGCAAAGATTGTGAGGAACTTTGTCTAAACCTATAGTAGCAATAAAGTTTTACTAAAAATGGTTGAATCTACATGACACTATTCGAGATTGTTTTCACTGATTTTTTGTATGATTCTTAGCAACTTACAAAGATAAACTTACTATTGGATAACTCATAAATCAATGCAAGTCAGCAGTCATTCAATGAATACCAAAGGGAAAATTATTGGAAACATACAAAGAGAAAACCTATTATTTGATAAATAATAAATCCATGCAAGTTAGCAATATCATTCAATGGATACAAATGGAAAATGTTGCAATGTTTATACCTCGAGGCAGACACTATGATAGCTACTAGACCAGACATTGCATTTGCCATGGGAGTTGTTAGGCGGTATATGGCTAATCCAAGAAAGAGGCATTAGCAGGAAGTTAAGTGCATCATGAGGTACATGAAGGGTACCAAGGAGATGTGCATCTGCTTTGGTAGAGGAGACATGCGTGTACTTGGGTACATAGATTCAGACTATGCAGGGCATGTGGATAGTAGGAGATCTACTTCTGGTTATGTGTTCACCTTTGCAGGTGGTACAGTGTTGTGGATGTCTCGCACACAGAAGTGTGTTGCTTTGTCTACCACAGAGGCTGAGTATGTTGCAGCCATAGAGGGTTGCAAGGAGGCTATATGGCTTGATCAGCTAGTGGGAGATTTGGGGATTCATACAGGTGTACCGACATTGCATAGTGATTCCATGAGTGCTATTTAGCCAGCACAGAATCCGGTCTTTCATGCAAAGACCAAACACATTGAGGTCAGGTACCATTTCATCAGGGAGGTAGTTGAGGACAAGCACGTAGAGCTTGTCAAGGTTCATACAGATGATAACCTTGCAGATATGCTGACGAAAAATTTTACAGTCAATGACAGGTACTACAGGCAGCTCATCAAATCTCTTATATATCTGACTATTACACGGTCAGATATTTGTTATGCAGTAAGTTCACTTACACAATTTATGGCAAATCCAAAATAGTCTCACTAGAATGCAGCCAAAAGAGTCTTGAGATACATCAGAGGTAAGTATTTGGACACTTGATTCACTAGTTTAGCATTTTAGCACTTTAGCTTTCAACAAGGGTCTTAGTGAACCCTTTGCTTCAGCCCTCTGTGGCTTGTATGAGTTAACTTTTGGCTTGTACTTTGTCTCATAGGCCCAAGAGGCCTCTTGCATATGTTCATATGTATTTCTTTCTTTCTTTCTCACTCTCTCTCTCTCTCTCTCTCTCTCTCTCTCTCTCTCTCTCTTACACACACAAAAATCGCAACAATATCAGTCTTCATCAACTTGAAGCTCCTCTCTCTCTCTCTCTCTCTCTCTCTCTCAGTGTACCCCATTGCCTCTACCACAGCATTCCGCCCTGTCTTTCATTCTTTACGAATAGCTCTACGCAATCTCTTCATGGAAATCGTCACATATACAGCAAACACTCTCTCTTCTCTCTCTTCTTCCCTTGAAGGAGCCTAGCCTAGGAGCCTAGGTGGAGTTAGCGGGAGGGCCAGCATGCAGCAAAAGTAGCGCAGCAGCAGTAGTGGGGGGGAGGCGTAGAAGGGGCGACAACAGGAGCAGCAGCAGTGCCCAGGGAGGAGCTGGAGCAGGACGAGCAACGCTAGTGGGAGGGGCAACGCCAACGAGCAGGGCAGAGCGGGGTGGGCAGATAGGCTGAGCGGAGGGGTAGGCTGAGTGGAGGGGAGGGGTAGGTTGAGCGGAGGGTAGGCTGAGCGGAGGAGACGGTAGGCTGAGCGGAGGGTTAGGCTAGGCAAAAATCCTTAAGGAAAGAGTGTTTTGAGCTTGGTAGAGCCGAGACTTCCTTGGAACCGATGGGGGAGGAGGTGAGGAGGCTTTGCAAGGGTGAAATAGAATTCTTTCTTACATGGTGATTTGCAAAAAGAGGTCTATATGGAGCAGCCACCAGGTTATGTTCATGTTGTTCATCTTGAGTTTGTTTGCAGGTTGAAGAAGTCTTGTATGGCTTGAAGCAAGCACCCAGAGCATGGTCTAACAAGATAGAACAGTATCTTGTCACTATTGGCTCTCAAATTTTCAAGGCAAATTTCTCACTTTATGTGAGAAAAACAGAGAAAGGCATTATGCTACTTATCATTTATGTTGATGATTTGATCATCACAGGTGATAGTGATGAAGATATCATTCATGTGAAAATGCTATTGAAGCAAAAGTTTGAGATGAAGGATTCGGGAGAGCTGCGTTACTTCTTGGGCATTGAGGTGATTAGATCCACAAGTGGGATATGGCTCTTGCAGAGGCAGTATGGATTGGACATGCTGTCCAAGTGGGAGGTTGTGCAGGTTAAAGGTCACTGTGCCTTTACCCCAGCTATGTACAATACTCAAACACATATATAAATGAATGAAAAAGAAGATTAGGGTGTTCTGCACCCACCAAAAACTTGTGTGGCTCTCTGTTTCTCTCTCTCCCTCTTCCGTTCTACTTTCGTTGAGAGCACTCTCAAGATCACCATACCGCCTCCATCATGGAGTTATCCACATCATGCAGTTGATGGTACACCAATCATGACTCTGGACAAGATCCGTGAGTGGAAAGAGAACCTTCTTCAATCATTCATTGCCACAGGGTATGTACCAGTCTATGATGCAGAGTCGAGCCTCATTAGCCTTGACAGATTAGATGTAGATGCTTCAGATGTTAGCATGGATCAGCCCACCATTTTTTATCATGCACATTCCTTGGTAAGTCCTCAGCATGAGGCACACTTCTCGGTAAGCCCTTAGCATGTTCAGTCCTTAGTACGAGACAATCCCATTGACATCAGCTCACACTAATTCTTATGATGCACAGCCATCACTCTCATGCATGGATCTGACTCCATATTTTGCAATAGATATCGATACTCAGCAAGATTTCACCTATGATCATGCAATTATTCAGTAGGTAAGTCCTCAATATGAGGCACTCACATCTCCATCTGCATGGGGAGATTTATGCCATAGTGCATCGAGCTCCTCAGGTGATCCCATTCCGGCATCCATCACTAATGCTTTCACCTCTGATACGAAGCTCATCACATCCTTGGACATAGTTTCCATGAGCATCACAGATCAGCAGATCAGTCTTTAGGACAGCAGTCTTGCATTGCGGCTCACTCATGCCACATTGCACCACCCTTGGATCCAGTTATCACCATAACTTTCGATCAACAGATCAGTCCTCAACACAAAGATACCTATGCATCAGTACGGTCCTGTCCCAGTGCAATAGACATCATCAAGTTCATCCATGGCGCAACTTGGGGAGACTTAGTGTTTCATAATGCACTTATGGTTGTAGTATACAGTCCTTACCTGATGTAGATTAGTGGTTGGATCCAGGATATTTCTTTTCAGTTTTCTTTTCCGTTTTGGATGCCAGCATACACACTAAACGAAATCCACAAAAAAGTCTTATACAAGCACCCTCTGCTTACCCAGTGCAATTTAAGAGGGGTATTAAAGATAGTGTAAATTGCACTATTTACATAGGACATAGGAGCAAACCCTAACCCTAACCTTAAGGGGTTCACATGTATATCTTCATGTTCATTGTCAATACACTTAGTGTACAGGTAGCTATATCGTGTGCACTCCTCTCGCTCTCCCTCTCTCACTTCTGCTATCATGAAATGTGAACTCAAAATCCAACAAATGACTTGTTCAAATATCTATCTTGAAATATGAATTCCAAAATTTGACTTACATGCAAATTCCAAAATTGAACTTACGTGACATATCAAAATATTGAAGTAATTTTGGTGCCCTGTTAAATCACTATTGCAGCTCCCAAAGTCAAATTCTTTGAAAAGAGTATAGTCCCTAGAATATGAATTCAAAAACTAGCTCAAATTACATGTTGAAATATCCAGCTTTGACTTGCAGTTCTACAATCTAAAGTTGAGATCTATTTTCAATGCCACATTGGAACACTATTGAAGCTACTAAAATACATTCTAGACCAAAAGTACAACATATGAGGTACATTCCACACTAAAAATAAGTAAACAATTGCAAATTCTTGATACATATGGATGAAGCTAAATCAATCGACATCATCTTGCACCACCAATAGTTAAATTGTGTGAAAATTTATAATTACACTACCGATGATTTGTTATTTGATGTGATAAAATACTATGACACAAATAAATATGACATCTGAGGAACTTTGAGACACAAAAATGCAACAATTCATAACCTTTTACACAATAAAGAAAAACAAGCAATAGATTGTCCACGAACGCCTTTGTCTTTGCATTTCTTGGAGTTTACATGGAGTGCAAAGTCATAATGAATAGCTTGCATGCATGTGCATCTTAGCAACTCTAAATGGCCTCTAGGGAGACCACTTGCCATTTTATTGACTTCCTTATACATTCAAAAGCCAATCCATTTATGTTCATCATTAAACAAGAGAATTTATGTCAAATATGGAGACAAGTACAACTCAAATTCATTACCAATCCTACATGGCAAAAATCCTACATATGCTCCTCACTTTGGGCCAATCATTCAAATAAGCGTAGCACCCAAAATCCAAGCATCCTTTGCTAGAGATAATAGACTAGCCAAAAGAGAAATGCAAACAATATAGTACAAAGCTTAATTGAGAACGAATCCACAATTCTTAATACAAGTGCACAAAGCTCAAATATTGTACAATTTAAAACAACCTCAAAATTAGGAAAACAAAATGCTTAACATTGTGCAATGCCCAAGAAACACAATCACAATTCCATTTCACAAAATAGTACAACTCAATGCACCTACCCTTTCCAAACAAAATGACAACTAACATGCTTTTACATAAACAATAGTTACATTGTGTGAGAAACTACAAACACTCTTCAGGTGACTGTTCATGTGATTCAAAAAGTACTTGGTACAGAAAAACCTGATATATGAGGAACGTCAAGCTACAACAGTCTAGTAATTCATAACTTTCTTACACTATAAAGAAAAAAAAGCAACTGATTGTCTGCACACATCCCTATCTTTAGATTTCCTATGCATTTACATGGAGTACAAAGCCATGATGAATATCTTGCATGCATGATTGTTTCAGAACAAGCCTCTAGGAGATCACTTTGCTTTTTTATGGATCTCATCATATCGTCAAAACACAATCTATCTATAGTCATCATCAAATTGAAGAATCTACGTCAAATACGATAGTTTCAACTCGAACCCACTACTGATCCTATAGAACGACATTCCCACACCTGTTCATCATTTTGTCAAGGGCAAAGAAGGTGGAGTAGCTAGAGAGACTATAGCTTTAAAGGCAATAGTCCCAGACCAATGAACCAAAGAGGTGGAAGAAAGACATTATGAAGTGGCCATTTTATTGATGACCTAACTGGCTAAAACATAGTCCACCACAAACAAAGAAACTGAACAAAACACACTAGGAGACTATAAAAAATGAAACAACGAAGTTCTAGGGAAGATAAAAGAAACAAAGGGAGAACAAACAACCCAAGAAGCTCGATTCAAGATGTGGCTCAAGCAACAAGCCAAAGGGAGCAAGTTAAAAGTAAAACAAATGGTGGATCAGAGGAAGAAGGAGAAAGTTATCACCAAGACATTGATAAAAAGAGAGTCCATAGAGCTAAGTGACAAAGACACTCTAGCACCTCCCTTTCCACACCAAATAAGGCTTCAAGCTTAGTGCAAAACACTCCAAGGCGCAATAAGGCTTCAAGCTCAGTGCAAAGCACAATGACTAGAGACAATAATTTGACAAAATATGAAGAGGGGAGAGGAGAAAAGTGGAGATGAGGAGAGAGGGCACAACTAGAGAGCACACCACAAATGACGAATTGTACACTAGATTTAGTTGAAAATGTAGAATATATACAAACAAAATTAGGGTTATGGTTAGGGCATCTAACCCTTTCCTTTATAGCACTCTATATGTGTTAGTGCTATGCACATGTAATCACATGATGTTGAGCGTGGTCTCTCAAAACCTGCCCTCAAGATTAACATCATGAAGTAGGCCTTCCCTTAAGATGATGATTCTGGGGAATCGAAGAAGGAATGAGCATTACATTTTATCACACCCCTTTAATGAATGATAATGTCCTTCCTTTGAGTCAAACCAAGAGCTTGTCGGTGTTTCTTGAAAAGCTCTTGCCGAGTGGTTTGGTAAAGATGTCTGCAGCATTCTCTTCGCTATCACAATGCTGCAGTGTGATGTCAACAAGTAACACTCTTTCTTTGATGAAGTGCACTCTGACATCAATGTGCTTTGTCCTAGAGTGATATACTGGATTCTTGGCCAATGCTTGTGCCGATTGATTATCATAGTATACTGTTGTTGGCTTTGATTCATCATCAAAGTAATCTATTTTTGACAATAGTCTTCTGATTCATATAGCCTCACATGCACTTATAGTGACTGCTCTATATTCTGCTTCAGTCAAAGACAAAGAAACAATTGGTTGTTTTTTTGACAACCATGATGTAGCACCTTGACCAAGGAAAAATGCATATCCCTATGTCGATCTCTAGGTCTCATGATCTCCGGCATAGTCACTGTCACAATATCCATGCAACCTTGGATGGCTTCCTCTGTATTCTATTCCAAACTGTCTTGTATCTTTGATATATCTCAAGACTCTTTTGGTTGCATTAGATCTGTATGAATTAAATCAAGAATACCTCTTGCTCGAGAGGTGCTTCTGCCGAAGTTGGTTCGCTTTTGTTTGCCAAAGCAACATGCTCTACAAACTTTTCCAAGAAACTATAGCTTTGGAATCCCAATTGCCATATTCTGATTCCTGAGATCTATCGAGCTCTTGAAATTGACATGTCCATATCTCTTGTGCCATTTTGCGAATAGTGGCATCTGTTGTGGTTGAGCTGACATGGCATGCAAATCTAGTACTATAGCTAGCATTCTGAACAAGCATCCTTCCTTTACTACTTTTCCTATTTATATGTCTCTATTATTGTTTTGCAACTATAATGACTGTTGGTGAACGTTTTTTCATGTAATCCTTTGTCAAAGTCAATTAACTGTCACTCTATTAGGGACACATTTCTCTTAGTGATTGTACTTTGTAGCTTTATGAAATATCATGATATCCCAATTCTTTTGAACTACCTTTGGCAATGGCAATTCCTCAATATCTTTGTTTGATCTTTCATAACTAGTTGAGGTAGTTAGTGGCATTGATTTGGCTACATAACACATCGAAGTTATCAAAGATGTTTGGAATTTACTAGATCATGTTTATGATGCCAAGTAGACACAATACTTGGTACATATTGAATGGGTGTGTTGAGTTCTCTTCGGTTTGACTTCTTTGCAAATTGTATTTTTGTTCCTATTCTCCTTGAAGACTGGCTCTCAAAGCTCTTGTAAGTACAATGATATCATCTTTAAAAACACATAAAAACCCTCTTTTTACCACACACAAAAAAAGAATGGAATGTTAGGCTATGCTATAATGCATATCATGCCATGAATTAGCATTATGCTCTCAGAGGGACAAGACTTAATCAATCAAGGCAAATAAGCATGATGAGTCAAGAAGACAAAACCATCCCAATTATTGCTAGGGGTCTAGCCTCTAAACAATCAAACCAAGCCAATCCACTCGAAGGGTAGCCAATCAAGAGTTCACAACAATAAGTCTGAGATAAAAGGTTATACCCCATCAAACCTAAGAGAACAATGTGGTTTATGAGTTATAAGACAAATGCATAGTGGAACAATAAAAAATCATCAAATTATCAATCAAGGAGTTCAAAATATTATGTAAGCGTGTGATTTATCATTCAAACAAATGAGCACCCAATAGTAATAATAACCAAGCATGCCATGTCAAAAAGATTCAAGAAATTCCAACATTATGAGGCATAAGTTCAGTCAATTTAACATATTAATGTTGACCAAGAAAAATAGTAGAACTTGTATGGTTATTATTGAGTCGACTGTGCAAAAGGTTAGATAATTAGAAAAGAGATATGAAATGCAAGCAAGCAACAATCATCATACCAATATTCACACATGTTCATGACAAAGTTATGTAATCACGACTATAAATTTGGAGTAGAGATTTTAAAATCCAAAGTGATGCCATATCCCTTCTATAAAACTTACGCAAATAAAAGACACTTCAGGTTTAACTAACAAGCCTTACACAATTATGAACATCCAATTATATAAAGTAAGCAATAAAAGTAGCATATGACTAATAGTGTGAGCATTTGGCCCCTAATCAACACTCTAATCATGCTAATCTATAGCAAAATGAAAATCCATCATAAAGTAAAGGAGCCCTCATATTTGAATCTTCAATCTTCCAAGATACTTGTCATACTCTTCACCACTTGTAGCTCTCTAGACTCAAGCCTGAAGGCTTTGACAGAGTCTTTTGCACAAATCTCCAATATTCTGCAACTGCATCTCATCAAAGTACCCTGTCTGACAAAACTGACCTTGTCAACATCACAGTCCTCATAAAGTCCATGATGCCAACTCTTATAGCCATCATGCAATAAGTATCACATGCCTCAGCATTGAAGCTTCCCCTCACAAGTCTTTGCACTCCATTCTCCCTCTTTAGAACTCCAAAACATCCAAATAATCAAACGCATGAGACTAAAATTATCAACACAATATAACAATGTGCATCTTGGGAAATCATGTTAATGTTTGCACCTCTCCAAAGTGCTTCGCTTGGCCCTCAGATCTCTGTGACTCTAGAACACTACAACCATCTTATCTTAGGTGCTCCTAAAGTGTAGATACACCTTTCCCCTCCATGTTAACATACTCATCCTCAGTCCGGGAACCTGAGCAACAGGTGATGTGTGATGTGTGATGTGTACAACATTGCACTATGTTTGGCATCAGCAGCGTTACCATATCCAGGGATGTTGGAAGCAACCACCAAGAGAAGCTGCGTTTGTGTTTTGTTACCTTATCATAGAAAAAGCATTTCTTCTTTTTCTTATTGCCTCTGCCCTCTTAAGAGTCGTGTGAGGAATCATCATCCATCTTCTTGTAGGGTTTACTTTATCCAAGCTTACCCTTGTTGTTATTCGCCTTCCCTTTGCTTGAAGCAGCAAATGTCTCGTCCTTGTTACTTTCATTATATTAATTTTCTCTTGCAAAAGCCTCAACAAAGCTCCTCAATTTGATCACCCTATCCTAACCGATCCTTTAACGCTCTTAAAGAAGCATTTTGAGAACTAGCAATGCTAATTCAACAGCCACAAGCTGATCCTTGATTGCCTTGACCTACACTACGTGTTCATTCACAAGATCTCTTTTTTCCATCTTTATTGTAATTCCTCACCTCCTTGGCTCTCATCCCATGTTAGACCTTACCTTCGAATCTGTCTTAATTTCTTAGCCAAAACTATCCTTGCTGATCAAGGCAGCGCTTGACATCTATAAAAGCCCTGTTCACCCAATCCCTCAGGGCAGATCAGTCCACATTGAAAGTCCTATCGTGGTGCATGGGGTTGCACATAATGCTGCATATGGGCGTGCAAATGACCCACACAATGGGCAGCACAACTGGGGCAAATTAGCAGCGGGGAAGGGGTTTTGTAGACCACCGTATGATCTGGGTCAGCGGGAAGCAAGCAGGCCTGATCGGCCAGATTGAAGGGGCATTTGACCCTTTTATTTGGGCAGCAAACACACGATCTTTATCTTTAGAGACAAGCTTGAATTCTCAAACGAGGTCTTCTTGTTATAGTGTGTATAATACTTTTGTGAGAGAGGAATCATTTAAACCACATTATTGTTGAGCTCCTGCAAATTCTTTTGAACCTCTCTGCTCATCTCGAAATAGGAACCCAACGTGCCATGAGGTGCTGAGCAGATGCAAATGTGGAAGCCTGCAAAAAAGTACAACGACCGTCTCATTCCCGAAACCCACAAGAGAAATACATCATAAAGCCGAAATGTGGAAGCCTGCAACAAAAATACAAAGGGCGTCTCATTTCTTTGCACGCCAGAAACCCACTGATGCAATGTGTGAGCAGTATCTTCCGCCTTAAACCGCAAAGAGGGAGGCTGCAGCTTCCGAAGGCCACAATGGAATGGAGAAAAGAGATACAACCCGTCAGAACACCCGTGGGCCTTCACCACCGGCGGAATGAGCACGGCAGGACGTTCATCAAGGCCACAGTCGCCGTGATCGGCTCACCTGGCAGAATATTCGCGCTCTGGCCGCCGAGACTTTTCTCATCTTCAGGGATGTGTGGCACGTCTGAGCAGGAATGCTTTTGCAAGTAGTACGAACTATAGAACAGATCCTGTTCAAGTATAATCGTACTTACAATTGGTCTTCACCAGCTGTTATATACCTTACAGCATTAATGCAATATTTGCTATATGGGATTTTTGCCACGTGGCAGATAGTCAAGGCCTTTTATATCACACGTGCTCATCTTGTGTGTTGTGCATATGTTCCCCTACGGGTGTGTTGGTCATTCTTGCGCCTTGCCTAGTTGTTGTGTTAGTTGGTTTTGTGTGTCTTTCTTGCCCCTTTTGTCTCCGCAATGCATTTCTCTCTAAAGAATGCTAGTTATAATCAATCGTGTTGTCTAAAATCTCCTTAATCTTAATCGTGTTGTCATTACACTATTTCTACTTTGACATTTGAAAGATGAAAATTGTTTTAATTTCAAGATATTTACGGTAGGTAGCCTATGGGGAATTTTGGGTTTCTTGGCCTCTCCTTGAGCCACGTGTCCTAATATAAGCGTTGGATTTAATTTTGATAAGATAAGAAGGCCTACAACACTTGATGAAAAGCATGCTTTTGGATGAAAAGGCATGAACGCTTTTGAAGGCCTCTAAATCTATATATTTCGCAAACTTCAATCTTTGGATTGTCTACCTAATGTTGGCTTTGCCGCCCTCTTTGCCCAACATCGCTCATATCAAGAGACCGCTTCGGAGGTAGAGACTGGATTTCCACAGCAAATGATGGAAGAAATCATGACAAGAATTTGGTCGATGCTCAAGTTGGAATACAGATACACTCATTGAGATTTATGTAATATATCATTCTCTCACATATTCGTGATACTCAATCTCGGCGCTAATATTGTCGGCGATTACAACATTAGCGCACGCGTTCCCTCAAATTATAACTATTTGGGGAAGGAAGCGCACCTCCCTGTGCACACTATGTGTGGTTATATAAAATTTACACACACACACACACACACATATATATATATATGTTTTCCATTGCAACTTGTGTGTTTTCTTTTGCTTTTGCATATTCTAAATTCTTCTTTTTCTATTTGTGTGCCGAGGTGTTCGCAAGAAGGGAACGCTTAAACACATATGCCATTTGGTCAGGCTATTGTCAGCTTAGTTTATAGTCAGGTATTTTTCAAACAATGGCCTCTCATCCTTTCTTCATCGTTAATTTATAATCAACATATTATAGACTACTCTCTTAATTCATTCCGCTTAGGCGGCCTACCGAACCCTAGTTCTTTAAAATGAGTCGTTTCTCATTCCTTATTCATTGTTACATGATGGCTACTTATTTTAAGTCAAGCTTTTTTTTGTTGATGAAGAGGGATCCATGTTTTGTATAGCTTCCCTTAATTGGACTTAGAAACATAATTGTTTTTGGAGTAGCTTTTTTTCCACATTGTTCATCCAAATATAGTTACTTAATTCAATTGTATAGCACAGTGACATCAAGTTAGGCAATCGTGGAGCCGTTTAGTCATAGATTCCCTCATTGAGATATTTGACTTGGTAGCCTTTGGAAAGGACCAATTGCTTCTTAGGCTAATTGTAATTCGACACATATACTGTATGATGAGGCTTGTATATTATTTTAAGGGCATCATTTCAAAACAAGTTGTTTATGCTTCCCTCTCTCTTGAAATTTCATGGCATCTCCACAAGTCCAAATGGCTCCTAGATTCTGATGACCAAGATAACAACTTGTAGCTACGTCTTCCCCATGCATACGGGGTGCATATGTAAATTTTGTGTCACTGGGATGGTGCTAGGTGAGTGAACCTACTTTTTGAATACGGCAGACATGCGACCAAGTGCAAAAATTGCTATCATGAACCCTTGTTGACTATATCACTCAACTGTCCCCACCCTTTTGATTGGGATTGTATTTATTAGAGTTGTATATTTGTGGTTAATGTATTACTTTACGACATGAACATTTTGGCAAATCATGGAATTTTTTGTTCTATGGGCCTTGAGTATCGTAGAGCCTAGGCAAGAACTAAACTTCCTTGCACAACCTTGCCAAAACATGGAGCATAGTACCATGAACTATAGGAAACACTATCTTTACTTTAGGCTTTTGAAGTTAAATATTAGAGAGGTATAAATCTCTCTCTCTCTCTCTCTCTCATTCTCATGAGAGATCACTACCCCACTTGTGAGTTTCCATCATCCAGTGCTGATAGACAAGTCATCAAACCAAACTTGACTATTGAACTCTGCCACATTATTAAATTGTCATGATTGTCAAACTATTACCACATCCCTGAATAAGGTTGGATTGACAATTGTCGATATGTCATCCAACAAGGTTTGATAAAAAAGCCATTAATATGTCATCAAAGTGGGTTCAATCAACAATGGTGGCCACATTGTCAATTCAACATGTTCAATGAATTGGTTCCAAATGAAGGGTGCATCCACTGAGCCTCCATCGAAGAGAGATCGAGTAGGTTCGATCGACAACAATGGCCACGTAGTCGATTTAGCATGGTCAATGAATAGGGTTTAAACAAACGGCACATCCATTGAGCCTCCATTAAACAGAGATTGAGTAGATGCATATAGATTCCTAGAACCTATTTTGGAAGGCAAGAATTTTGAATTGGATTGGAAATACAAGCTAACCAATAGGCTATATGCATTCACAGCGTCGAGTTACGAACCATGGAAAGCTGACTATTTTGGCTCAGACTCAAGGGTAGTCACCCTGACATTATGGCACTAATAAAGGACTAGAAGAACTGATGCATTGCTCCAAGGTTGACAAAAGGATGTGGACAAACTGCATAGGGGTCATCAACCCGAAGGTGCCCCGAAATGCCTCAAAGTCCACACCTACCAAACATGGATAGCCAGTTGCCAATGCAAAGCAAGTGTCATCGTTAGAAGCCACACTTAAATCCATCATGAATCACATCCCTTCATGGCGAGTCGCACTTTACTACCTGTTGTGTGGATCGCGAAAGCTCCGCATAGTTTGCCGTCAAACAATTTGCACAAGTCATCACTTCCCATGTCATTTAAGATGCCAGAGCAAGGACTACTTCCACGTCTAAGCCACAAGACAACTGACATCAAACAATCCACCAGAACAACTGACTCTATTGGCAAACATGGGAGTAGACAAGGGGGCACACAAGCTAAGGCAATGAACTAGGATTTGATCTGAGAGGCCTTCTATTCGGTATCATAGGTGAGGTCATATAGGCCTTCCACCTCAGACTTCTATTCAATCACAACCATTGCCACACATGTCATGTGGCTCGAAACCTTTGACTCATTCCCACTGTGACTCTAGTGAAGGACACTCACTTTAGGATTTTTCAAACTAAGACTGCGATATCAACAAGTCCTATGCAACTAAGTGCTTGGATTCCCAACCCAATGTGTGTATCTTTACTTGGTGTACTAGCCTTTGGTTTGGTCAGTGATTACTATTCTGGTGCTGTGGTGTTGGAATATGGGCCAATCCCCTTGTGTGGTGTCTAAATGGTGAAGGGCTTTGGGTGTTGGATGACACATGTCACTGGTGGAGTAATCCCATATGCAATGCGGGATTCTAATGCTCCTTGGATATAAGAAGGGTGATAGACCCCTCTCCATCATCCCGCCAGCCTTTTTTGGGAGTGGGAGAGGGCATGCATGGCTATGGGCTAAGGGGGTGGGATCCCCTCATACCCGGTGCATCCTGTTCGGACACATGGTACCTTCTGCGACTATGCATGGTATCAGAGCTACATTGATTGAATGGAATGATAAAATTGATTGAGCTCTTGTCACTATTGGTTTGGGTCTTGCAGACAATCATATTCATCATCTCGATCTTGACAATACAAAAAAAGCGGCATGGGACAATCTGAATTATTTTTTTGGAGAATATCTTAATAATTCCAAACTCTTTCTCAAGCAGCAATTTTATAAGATGTCCATTAAGGATCCATCCTTCTTTGCAAAAAAAAGAAAAAAGATCCATCCTTGAAGGATCTTCTCAGTGCTTTAGGTATCCTTGTACAACTCACTGCCTTGAAAGCTCCTCCTGATAATGATGATAAGAAGGTTGTAGTTCTTAATAGTCTTGAAGACAATCCTAGATATGTTGATATTCTTGTTGTTCTTTGCGTTACTCATGAGATGAATATGAAGAAACGGTTGCTATATTGATGGACAATGATGGTTGCCCTAACACACCCATTATTCCAAAATTAGGAGCAATGTATACCAGAAGCATGGGCAGCACTAGTAAACACTTTGCTAGCAAAATGGCCAAGTGTACCTACTGTAAAAAACCTGGACATATGGCTAGTCAATGCTTCATACAACTTCAAAAGCTTGAAGAAGATGAAGGTAGAGTTCAGCACAGAAGTTGACAATCCACCAGATAATGCCCTTATACTCATGGTAGATCTTTCCATTGGGGAAGATAGTCCTAATTTTTAGGCTTTTGTAGTCTAACTTTGTTCTATGAATAATGGGTTCTCTAACCTTGCATTAGCACCGGGTGTGACAAATGAGCCTGTTAGTAGGCCTAACATGAGAGTTCAAGAGTTAGCTCATTTAGGAGCAGTAGTAGGCTAATATCTTCAACCTTGTTGAAGTCTCTCTCTCTCTCTCTCTCTCTGTCAGATATCTCCTCACCCTTGCTTCGAAGGAGGGTATTGGATATCAAAGCCTTTGTGTGAGAAATCCTAGCTTAGGTTTTTATCGAAGCTATACTTATATATTAATATAAAATCTTGGCGAAAGTTTATTGAGCTAGTTCTTTTAGGCTCACAATAATTGTAGAACATATTACAATTTTATATAATTCTTTTGAATTCTAAAGAAAAAGTTGTAAATCCTAGCGAAACTGTAAATTTTTTCTCATAAAAGTTTCAAATCTTGGCGAATTTTTCAAACCTTCATTTTTATCAAGGCATACAACATTTCAACACCAATATAAAAGTTTTGCTTCTTAATGAAACTAATAGGAAAAAATCATCAATGGTGGGTGTCCCTCACTAAAGTCTCAATGGGAACGAGTCAATGGTTTAGAGACACATGTCATGTGTGGCAGTGGTTGTGATTAAATAGAAGTCTGAGATCGGAAGGTCAAAGAAAAGGCCTCTCAGCCTATAAAATGTGGTTGAACTTGCATCTATCATTATCATCAAATCCTAGCTCATTTGCTCAGCTTATATGCCCACTTGTCTACTCACTCTCCCACCATGTTTCCCAATAGGACTCTATTGAGAGAAGTCACTTAGGGAGCTAGTAGTGAACTTCAATCGAACTTCGGGATGTCAAGTGTTGTTTACCTTCATTTTCCATTACTTTGCTATATGCATGAATTTGATGTGGTGGGTGTGTTTGGTTGTGGTGTTGGTGTGCATGTGGTCATCTTGTGTGTTGTTTCTTTCCTGTGGATGCAAGTGGGTGTGTTTACTTGCATGTCATCATTTTGTATGTCATATGTTTGTTGTGATGCATGTGAGTGTGTTAGTCTTGAGCTATGGGTGTGTTGGCCATGTGGTAGTTTTTATTCAATGTGTTCTAATAGGTGATTATTGTTTATGTGTCATATGTGTTAGTGTCTGCTTGTATGTGTGCATGTGGTGTGCATGTGCATGTGGTCAAGTGCATGCATACGAGTGCCCTCCCTTGTATGTGTGTGTGTGTACATGCACGTGCACACGTACGTGTGTGTTGTGTGTGCGTGCATGCATGCCTCTGTGTGTGTGTGTGTGTGTCCGCGTGCGTGCGCACACGCACACATGCATCACACGCCACATTTGTGACACGCACATACTTTCATTTTCCCTATATCTCCTATATGCTTACAAGCTTATCATTTTGGTAGCCCTTTATTCAATTACTTATAATTTTGGTAACCCTTTATTTAAGCTACTATAAACCATATAGGAAATTTGCCTTTTTTTGCTTCTTTTCCAAAGGCCGTTTCTCTAAAGGAGTAATCACCTTTTCAAAATACATATATGTCCTATTATGGGATAGTCTTAGGTATCTATTGGGAAATATACATTAAACCAACCAATGGTGATAGAAAATATGACTATACGTTTTTTTTTTGCATATAGGGTATATATGGTGCTTAGGCCTATGTCCCTTACCAAGGGCACTATTATGGGTCTACATTGAATTGGATAACCTTTACATTGGTTATGATACAACACCATTGGATTGGATATTGTACATTGTATTATTAAGTAATGTCAAAGCATGTGATATGAATTTTCTGTCTCTAAATCCAAATTGAGGTACTAGTCATATGTTTCGCTATGAGAACTTGTGAAAATCAGCCCAAATAATCCACCTCTAGCTTTGATGTGTTATCTTTTTTGGTCACCCTTGACTAAGGACATTGGTATGAATGTAAGGGCCATAGGTGACTTCTTTTATGGATGGCTCATATTGAGGCATTGGAGGTGTATGCATGCTCCCATATGGGTTCCACTATCAATTTTTGCACTTTTTGTTTGGGTCAACTCTTTGTCTTACATCAAAGTTGAAATTGCAGATGAAGTACAAGGACTAATCCAATATTGTTTGACCTTTGTTTACTTGACCCAACTCTGGTAGTCAAGTTAATAATTCTTAGATCTGCTTATAAGATAGATAACTGTTAAGATCATTGTCAAACTGCATGGCAAACATATTTTATGGACTTTAGGTTGCCACAACCTCTTGTGCCTTGCCTTTCCTATTCACAAATTCAATTGCCTTGGTTGGTTGCTTCAAAGTCTCTTAGGGTCAAATCTATCCTAGGTTAGTTATATCACTCCTGATCATCTTATTGGGTCAGCATTCACTAGACTCTCATAGGTGTTTTCTAGGGTCTACAGATTTTTCATGAGGTTAGGTCTAGTATGTCTAAGGGTTAGCTAGGCTATCTAGGCTGTTGAACTCTAGTTTATTATTTAACGCTTACTATATCTTAATTCTATCAATCTTAGGTTATGGTCAATTTTTCTAGGATTCTACTTGTAGGCTGGTTTAATGCTATGTTTGTCTAGGTTTGGCTTAGATCAAAGCACTGCTAGTAGATTGTTCATCTATTTAGGGATTTTATGGTCATTATATGTTGGGCTTGTGAAACTTTAGATTGTGTTTTGGACCTAGTGGATTAGTTCTTAATCATTAAGTTGGTCAAATTGGAACTAATTGAGTGTTAGGTTTTGCCAAAAGTGTGGGATCTATAGTTGCAGTCTTAGGTGGATTTGGATTTAGATAGTTTGATTAGGGTGATGATTAAGTTTCTAAGTTTTGTTGGATCTTGCTTGTGTTTGGAATCCTACTTTCAAGTTTTAGGAGATTATGAGGCTCTACATTCCCAAATGGCTACTTTTTTTCTTGTAACAGTTTTTAAATCTACTAATAGCTTCAAGGTTTTCCTCCATTGGGTTTTGCATGGGACCTAGATTTTCAATACTAGGGTACCCTAGGATGTTGATTAAATGTTCTAGGATTCTATGGCTTGCCTACCCTAAAGCTTTCAAATTGGATCATAGGGTAATTCCTAACTTAGTAATTGAAGTTGTCGTTTAGAACCTTTAGGATTCGTCGGTTTGGATATTGCTAAGTACTTGGCAAAGTTATACTCTTATCTAAATGCAATTGTGATTAGGAATGAATGGATTAAGTGAACTACTGCCTAGTTCTCAATTTTATCGATGTAATCGATTTTCTAACGATTCAAGTATGTTACCATCCATAGGATATTTGGTAAGAGTACGTATAGGATAGTTCCCAATATCTTACCACCTAGTTATCCCATGTGCTTTACTCTCAAACAGTGTAGGAGGATCGATTCAAGATCATCTGTGCTATATGTGCATACTTTGAGAAATACTTTCCGCTTTGCTTCAAAGTCTTCAAGAAACCCTTTAAAATGTTTCATTTGCTGGGTTGAAGAGAATGGTGCATATTGCTCTCAATTTTGACAAGATTGGACCAAACTTATGACAACAACGTAGTGTTCAAAAATAGTGCTTTGATTAGGCAACATAATGATGGGAAAAATAATGATTCATGGATTGGAAAATAGCCCAAAAACATGATTTTTTTATGGTTGTAATTTGGGCTTCAACTAGGTTTAATTTGGTGTCAAAATGGATGAGTTTTGGTTGATTTTGTGGCATTGGGGGGTTCCTTTAGAGTATGAATATTCCTCAACTCTTCAATGAATACACATAGTAGCTGAGTTCTATCTGGTTAGTATTTAGCTAGACTAATTAATTGACCTGCACTATGTGTATTTAGTTTCAATTTCAATGCTAAGTCATGAATAGGGCATGCCCTGCTCAATATCCATTCACTAATGGGTCCTCACATCGTTTGGCAATAGAGAGGGAGGCCATTATCTGCTATGATGCAATCAAAACTGTCACAACTATGTTAGGCCTCCTCTGTAACTAGAAGCAAATTCTGAAGGTGTTCGCATATCACAAGTACAAAGACACTTCATGGAAGATATGCTGACCAAGAATTGTTCAGCTTCGGTATACTTATAAAAGATAAGATGGTACAATCATTTTTCCCCGAACTCGCCAGCAAGACATATTTACACTATTGAAAATATTTTCAATTTTTCAATCTCAAACTGAAGCTGCACAAACATAAATATGAGGTAACAGGTTGTAAAATTTTGGGGCACAGTGTTACAGAGCAAGGAAAACCCCAAAGAAAAGATTTCCAGAGAGCTGTCTTTTGTTCTCTGACAATCACCCCTTTGCGACAAGTATGCAGGAGAAATGTTGTATCTTTAAGCATGTCCGAATTTTCCAAGACCAGTCCGACATTGGGGTTGCCCAATCCACTCAACAGATCTACAGAGATGCCATTTCATTACAGTTCCAATACTGGAGGTAAAACACGGGACAGGAAGACAGAATGATCAAGCAGTTGCACTCTTTCACATTCCAGTGTGAATAAGCATATATCTCTTATGGGGTACTTACTTCAGCAGCGTTCAAAAGATCAACAACTCAGGTACAATTAAGGACGAGAAGAAAGAATGACCACTCTTTCGCATTCCTCAGTACAAATTAAGCATAGATCTAACTGGCCAAAATTTGGCTCTCTTGTGTCTCATTTGTCAGATGGTGTCCTACCTGCTGTCCATATCTTCAACAGCTGATTTTTCCATGGCGAATCAAGGGGAGCTACTCTTGTGCACCGTGGAGGCTGCTCTTGTGCAAATAGTCTTACCACAGATTGGATCTCAAAGTGGAAGCAGGTTTCTCCAACTTGTTAGTTTTGCCACACGGCGTTGAGAATCATTTTCACTTTTTTGGGAGTGTCCAGTTACTCGATCATTGTGGCGGTGGCTTTTTGCGTGGTGCAGCTCGAGCTCATATTCACTCGAGCTCATCGGTAGAGAACGGGGTCTTTGTTCTGTAGGAATGAAACTATTAAAGGTCTGAGTTTCTGGTAACCGTTTCGCATGTCCAATAGCTCTATTTTTTGGTTCTGCATTGTTTCAAATTTGCCTCGTTGCAGCAGCTTCCCCTACATACTTTCGCCCACTCCACTTTCCGGATGTTGATAAAGCTCATCAGACTGTAAGGGGCTGTTCTAAAGATGTCAAGGTATAGCAGCAGAAACTTATGGAGACTAGGAGAGACAAAAAGACGTTGAAGAGATCTTTTCAGAACGCTATCAAGTTTGCTTATGAAGAAGGTACAGATTTTTGGCCTGCGCTTTAACTCAGCTCGTCTACCAGTATTCCTTTTGTTTTGCAAAATTACATACAGATCGTCACTCCTGTGTAGGATATTTCTTTAAAAATGCCCGCTTATCATCTTATTGCACAAAGTGTAATGGTTGTTGTGTATGCTCACAATATTTTAGGTGCTTGCGCGAGCGTTTCATCATGATCATAGTTTAGTGTAGGGTGTGCGGAAGAGTTTGGTGCAATCACAGCTTTGGTCAACTCCTAGATTTTGTAGAGAGCACTCAAAAAAGCAGCTAAATAAGAGAAGCATTTGCAATACTCTACATATCTTTCATTTCTCTTTTTTGTTTAATAATGTCTTTTTCCAAATGTGTTATCAATTCTTGGTACAATACATATAGTTATATTTTGGAAAAATAATGAAGCACTTAAAACTTTTTAAAAACAGGTTGGGTTGTACTTTTAGAACAATTACTTTGAAGTTTAAATGTCGCAACAGTTTCTTACTTTATTTTTTTGCACTCATTTCTAGCTTCAAAACGATCATGCAAAAAAGTCGACTACGATCTTCATGTAACTTCGAACGCACCAACTAGAGATAGGCTATCCCATGCACCTCCTCCCTGTAGTAGCCAATACAGTGCTGGCCCCATTGTTCCCTTAGGTGAAAACTTTCTCGCTGAGGGCAATTCACTCCCAACATTCTCTATAGATCTCTTGTCTGAGTTCATATGGCATCGTTTTGCCTTTGAGTGCAAGCTCTTAGCCAAGTATGGGACATTTAGAGCTCGTAATCCAAACTACCCAGTATGCATTCGTGCCGATCTCACTAATCGCCGCAATTGTGATACCATAACTCTTGTTATTCCACACGCATTTGTGGACCAATATAAAGATTACTTGGAGCTTGAAACTTTTTATCGCATTGAGGGAGCAACTGTTCTGCCAAAGGCAGTAGGGGAGGGCGGCACAGCGAGCTACTCCTTGCATATTAATGCAACCACTATAGTAATACATGGGGAGCCATTTGATGGCAACATTGCATTCCTTCCGGAGACAACCATCACAATGTATTTCCCATGGGCATCATCAACTATAAAGTCTGGTTCAGGCAACATATCTAGTGTTGCTGGACCTTTGTTGTAATCAAGGTGGACTCAAAGAGCGGGTCAAATGATCAAATTATTATTGCAGATGGCCCTCGCAAAATGAGGATAGAGCCGTAGTAAGTGGGTGCAGCTATATCAAGTCCTTTTATAGCTATTACTCCTTGCATGTCACTTTTTTCATGCCAAACATATGTATAGGAGCGCATTTTCTAACACATTTTGTGTGAGTAGTTAACCTTTGTGAATGAGCGAAAGAGTGTCCAAGCACAGCTCATACAGGAATTCCACAACAATGGTATAGCCATGCAAACTCTCCGAAACGTGTCCTACATGCATGCACGCGATTCATTGTGCATCTTTGACTTCACGATCTTGGGGGATGTACCAGAAGGCAACCAAAGAGAGGAATTGCAACAAGTCTTCATTGCACAAGTGTCTGGCCTAGGATATGGTCGAAGGGTAATACCTCGTTCTTTTTTCTTCTATGTTGTGATGTTCATATGTTGTGTATCCTAATTAACCTTTCTTTCATCCCAGGTGCACGGTATTTTACACTTCACTTGCCTAAACGGCCAATTGGTGGATTACATCTACCCTATCTGCTCCGAAAATCGTGTTAGTAGAGATCCAGCTAGGCCTCTCTATTTCACATGTGATAGTTCTCATCTAGTTCTATGTATAGCATCTTTAAAGGGCAAAATCATTATGGAAGATGGATCAGAATTGCAGTGCAAATCAGAGGGGCACATGTTGATGATGTGTTGTGCTTGGAGGTTCCATTTATCGCACTTTATGATGACAACATCTTACCTATTCGTACAATGCTCTTGGAGCTCAAGTCCACCGAATATTTCACTATAGATAGCTCCAGTCACATCATAGCATTTGATGCTAAGTGACATTACTTTTGAAAGTTCCACTGTGTGTGCTTGTTGCTTTTAAGTACCCTAGAGAGGCGCTTGTGCCTACATTTTGGCTTGCTTACTTTCCAGCGTGTTTGCTATAAATAACTTCTCCTTGGAATTGTAATAAAGAAGTTTTGAGTGTGTTTACTTGGTGTTCCAAAACCTATCTCCCTTGCAACCTTGTGTTCGCATACAATCACATTTATTATGTCGATAGATCTTAAAATGCTTGCAAACCGGCCTTGTGAATTTGATATTCATAGAATCAAAGCATTCCATGATCAATATCAATCCAACACAGATATCATCAAGTGCATCGAGCAATTTGTTCCAAACAATACGTACGAAGAACTATTGAACATATTATGCACATCGATTGCAACATCGGACAGGTTGGAAAGAACTCCATGGTTATATTTAGTACGCTCCTTCATAAGTTGCAACCCACATCAATTGCACGATGTGATATCACATTACTTGCTCGAACAAGTTCTTCTTCCCGGTTTATTTTGCATGATGCTCTTCTCCATTTCTCGCAGAAACTTCAACTTTGCTTTGAAGTGCTTTTGGCCAATGAACGAAGTAATTACACTTTTTGAAGTTGGATTACCATCAATAATGGAAGGACATCTCCTCTTACTTGATGAGTCAGTCTATCCTACAACAATTTCTCCTCTTTTTACAATAACAAAGAAGAGAAAGTATGTGTCATGGACACTTGAGCACGAACAAACACTAAAGCTATTGCTACACAACTCCAAAGCTAGTTCAACAAGGGACTTAGCGAACCAGTTCTTAGTAATCTCTCAATCGACAACGCATACAATCCCAGCCATAATGAATAAGTTATACAGGCTTAAAGCCATTAACACAAGTGCATGTTGTAAGGACATGGAGTTCTGTGCATGACCAATCAAGAGGAGAAAAGTCAGCACATCAAATTCTAATAGCAAGGCAAAGAAGCAGCAAGCACACAAAAAACGAGCACAAAGCACAAAGAAAGGTGCAAAACAGAACTCTGCACTAAAAATATATGAAAGAAAAGTAGCCGATACCCCTCAATACCAATGCCTTTGTTGTAATGCTTTGGCGTTCAAAAGCAAATTAACAGTGTTGACAAATGCAAAGCTAGAGTTCTTACAGCTACACAAAATCCTCTCTTCTAAGTTTTCAAGCAGTAGCAATTCTTTGTGCCAACTCTGTGACAAACAAATCCAAAGACAAAAGGTCCCCACATTAAATAATGTTAGCATGTTTTAGCAGATGTGGTTCCCTCATATCATTTCCCTTTGCTAGTGGGTTTTGATCCACTTGCAGTGAGACAAGTAGAGAACAGGCCAGTTCCTTTTAAGATGAATTCCTCCTCCTTGGGTTTGTCCTACTTTGATCAAGCTATGATAGAAGCATGGAGGAAGGAGTCTAGAAAGTATATGAATCATGGGAAGGTTGTATTAGAGCAATAATGGCCCTTGCTAAAGATTTTGGGATGGTCTAGAGCTAGAACAATGAAAAGACAAGAGAAGGAGGTAGTGTGGTTAGAGAGTGTGTGCTGGCAGCTACTATAAAGGAGAAACCTGATGATAATACCCTTCCACCTATACTAAGTGCTATTGAGCTCTTTTAGAAATTGGTTTTAGCATGCCAGATATTATTTCACCCTTAAGATGCAATCAGGGATGAGATGATTGTAGGATGGAGGCAAGCCAATCACCTTTTTCTTTAATGCTATAAAGCAAAAGAGATTGCACAAGAATATTTCTTCGATAGATAACAATGAAGGGTTGAGAGTACTTCAGGAGGATTTGATTCTAGATGTTTTTGTGAAACACTTGACATACATAGCGAGAACAATGCCTCCTTTTGTTCTAGATTACAAGTTGAGGGTTGATGCCTTTCTTAGTAAGATGCAGAGATGTATTATGCCTCATGAGGCCATTCTCTTATAGAGGCCTTTTTCCTAGGATGAGATCAAGTATATGGTCTTCTTGATGGCTAAGGGAAAATCCCCAGACTTGGATGCAATTCCCATAAAGTTTTATTAACATTTCTGGCAAATTTGTGGCAGACATGACCACCTTGATAAATTGGTGCTTTTTAAGGGGATTCTATGCCACGTAGTCTTAACACTGGCACTGTGAAGTTAATCCCTAAGGGCTAGAATAGACCTTTGCCTACACATTGGAGGCCACTCACCATGCTGAACTATGTCTATAAAGTGATGGCCAAAGCTATGGCAAATAGAGTAAAATTCATACTTAGTAGAATCATTCATGCCAAGTAACATCGGTTTGTGTTTGGTCAGAATATTGACAGTGCCCTTAATGTGGTGCTTGCAATTGACTATGCTATATTGCACAATGAGAAATTTATTCTTCTCAACTTGGAGCTGGAAAAAGCATAGCTTACTATGCCATGCTAATACCATATGAAAGTAGTCTTTGGTAAGCTCCTCAAATCCTTCACTAAGCCATTGATTTTTTGGACTGCATGATTGATTATATGATTCACCATAGCCATGCTTGCTTGCTAGTAGAGCATTGAATTGTAATTTTTATATTTTGTGAGCAAACCACAAAGATTTGCACTCTCGTGTGGATGTATAATCAAAGTTTGTCAAGCACCTATTACAGACTCGGATGATCATTCAATTTGCCATGATTTTTGACAACCATGACTATTCCCACTTCATGAAATCCTTGATTTTGTGCATCGCCATAGCCAACCTTGCATGGTTCTCGAGGTTGCTTGCCTATAGTCTTCATCTCCTGAGCTCAAAACAAGTTTTCTTGATCATCTCTGCATTATGCACCTTAAACATGTTGCTCAATTGCATTGCTCAAAATATAGCTAAAGGTGCAAAAACAATCTGCCAATTGAAATGTATGAAGATCAAGGAGGCCAGCAGTCAGTTCATAGACACAACTACTAGGAACATCATTTTGATGCACTTCTGTAGAAGGTTTATACCGATGCATGAGCTTTTCAAAATGTAGTCAAAAGACAACCTATAGTTCTTAAAGACATGTTCTATTCTAACAACAAGGAAGAGTTAGGGAAAATGAGAAGTCACATAGACAAGTGATGGAGCTAATTTTTGCTAACACATATGGTAAACGTTCAAGGCCAGATGTCCAAATCAATCAGCTTGCAATGGCCTTGAATACTCTTGTCATTGATGACACGAAGGGCTCATACAAAGTTAGCACTTGTATATCATCACTTGAATTTCGACCAGCATGGCATGGATGAGATGTTTGAACAATTTCCTGTAGACTCTATGGAGATGATTCATGGTTGGTTGAGATGGCGAGCTAAAGGAGAAGAAATGTTCACCATCAATGCTTCACCCTTTAACACAATAAGTTAGGAAGTCAACCACAACACTTCTCCATACTATACTTTTCTATTAGTGCATTTCCACATTGCTCTGAAGATTGGTTACAGGAAGTTCTACCTCCAAAATAGGGAGACATAGGGGAACATGAAAGGTAAAAGGATGTTGCTACTTTTTAGGGTGCTGCAACAAGAGACAACAACAAAATTTCAAGTCTTGGAGAGGGTGATGATTTGATCTCATGAAGCAAAGATGGTAGAGCTCCTACATGTATGCTTAACATTGCCTTATTTTGCAATGTTAATGGGAAAATTTTCATCTCCTAAATCTATGGCAACAAGTTCTCCAACTTGCTTTTTGAAAGTGCTAAAATGGTGGAACCGTGAAATTCCCCTTGCAGGAATGTACTCTAATGTATCAATAGAGTACATTCCTATTGCAGCAAAGATGGTAGAGCTCCTATATGTATGCTTAACATTGCCTTATTTTGCAATGTTCATGGGGAAATTTTCATCTCCTAAATCTATGGCAACAAGTTCTCCAACTTGCTTTTTGAAAGTGCTAAAATGGTGGAACCATGAAATTCCCCTTGCAGGAATGTACTCTATTATATAAATAGGCCTAGCTGCTTGTTGAGTTATCAAGTCCAAATTCAATGCATTCTATGCTAATAGTGGCATGCTGGAGACTTGAGACACTTGTTGTATGCCTCTCATTCCACCTCTCAACGAGACATCTCTAAAATTGCAACTATCTACTTGAGACCTTACACGGTTATTGTGCACAATGTGCAAAAGAACTTCTATAGATTTCCTCCTTTGGAAGGCTATGTCATTATAATAACAAATAGATTGAAGACCACAACTCTAGCTAGTTAGGTTGAAGGGCTGTGATTTGTTGTTTGCTATTCCATAATGGAGTACAAAAGCATGTGCTTTTAGTTTCAACATTCAATTTCAAACTTGCTTTCTTGTAAGTGCAACAACACGTGATATATGCCAAATGCAAAGTCTTGTGTTCCCAAGGCACGTACACATTCCTTCGTCTTATAATTTTTAGAGGAAGCATGCCAACTCTCCTCCCACAAAAACATGTATTTATGTGCTAAATACAAAGTTCTATGTGTTGAATGTGAAATGCTACGTGATGAATTGAAAGTGTTGTTCAATTATTGAATACAACAACATATGCTCTTGTTTTCAACATCGCTTTCTTGTAATTGCAACAAGTACTATATTCCCAAGGGCATATTCCTTGGTCTTATAATTTTTGGAGAGAAATTGTGTCGACACTCACCCCATACAAACATGTAGTTATGTGGTAAATACAAAGTGCTATGTGATAAATGCAAAATTCTAGGTGATGAATTTGAAGTGCTATTCAATTATAAAACAATATATGCTCTAGTTTTCAACATTCAATTTCAAGCTCGCTTTCTTGTAATTGCAACAAGTACTATGTTTCCAAGGGAGGGCACGTTCCTTGGTCTTATAATGTTTGGAGAGAAAGCATGTAGACTCTCCCCACACACACTCTCTCCACACACAAATATGTGGTTGTATTGATAATTGCGAAGTGCTATGTGCAAAATGTAAAGTGCTATTAAACTAAACTCAACGTGCAAGCTACCCAAGGAAGGGCATGTTCCTTGGTCTTGTAATGTTTGGAGAGGAAACATGCCACCTATTCCCTCACACACACATACATGTGATTATCTAGGGTCTTAAAATAAGAAAAAAGTAATATGTCCTAATTATGTGCTATGTACAAAATGCAAATTGCAATATGCCGATTGCAAAGTGATATGTGCTTAGTGCAATGTGCTACAAGTCTACTAAATCACATTGAAAGGCAATCAAGGAAAGGCATGTTTTTTAAACTTAGAACTATTAAGGATGACTAACATTGTCTTTTGACACATGTTCTTAACTGTGAGATGACCATCAAACTTGCAAAGAACTCTAGAGTTCATGCAAGAAATGCCTTATTCATGTATTTACTAAGTTTTAATTTTCAAAATTATCAATTTTGAGCTGGGCCAAATTGAATTATAAAGCAATACCTCTAACATTTACATGGAGATCAAGTCCGATAAACCTTTTTTAACGTTCCTTCTAAACCTCTATTTTCAAAATGCTTCATGCAATAATATTTCATTAATTTCTTAACACACTATCTTCCAACTGCTTGCCCGGATCTAGTTTCCAAAATTTAAAAAACAAGATGAATCATATTCATTAGGCCTGCTCAAAGTAAAGTGAAGATTGATTGAATATGTGGGCAAAGAGGAAGCAAAATGTTGGACAAGTTTTCTTTGCTTGTTTTTTATGTTTTAGGTATTGAGTAAGAGGCAGTGTATGTAATTTGAATCGGCTGTTTCATGTTGTGTGTTGACATGAATTGCTTCAATATTGTGGTGCATAACTAGCTTCTACATGCCTTACAAGAAATTGTCTTTTCTTGTGCATAGGTAGCAAGTGCACTGGTGAAATATGAAGCTCATGTTATTAAAGAATTGGTAGAAGGGATTGTTTTTCGGTGTGCTTAGGGATAAGTGCACGGGTGAGACATGCATTATGTGTGCTTAGAGATAAGTGCATGGGTGAGATATGGAGCATTCATTCTTTTTCTTGTTTCTCTATTGGACTATGAGCAATGGCCTTTGATTGAGAATTGACTTAGTACCATGGTAGCAACAAATGCACTATTAGAAAGGAAGGGAGAACACACATTATTTTGTGTAATTAAGGGGTTTAAAGCATTGTCAAGTGCACCCAAAAATATTGGCCTCACAGTACTCTCTTCTCAATGAAGAAGTACTTGAGGCTGAGAACGATTGCCTCTTGCTGACAAGGGAAATTCACAGGATCTACCATAAGTTAAAGGTATATTAGGAGAAATTGTGAAAATCCTACAACCACTTGATGAAGAAAAACTAAAACATTCCTTGCAGGTGTTGTTAGGAAAGAGAAATTGTACCCTAGTGGTCAATCTTTCTATATCCTACTTAAATTCCAAGCTCTTTGCCAATCTTTTTATAGCTTGCATTCCTCTTTGGATATGAATAAACCCCATTTTACACTGACACTATTCATAAAATACAAAAGAAAGCATTGCAAACAAAGTTGTCTCACACAACAAAAATCTTATTTGTTAATCTTTCTATAGCCTACTTAAATCCCAAGCTCTTTGCCAATCTTTCTATACCTTGCACTCCTCTTTGGATATGAATAAACCCATTTAGGACTGACACTATTCATCAAGTACAAAAGAAAGCATTACAAACAGAGTTGTCTCTCACAACAAAAATCTTAGTAGACAATGAAAATGAATAGCATAAAGAAATCATGATCGAGAACCTTATAACCAAAACCGTGAACTTTCAAAAAGCCCACCACTTCTATGATGAGAAATGAGGGATTGAAACATGAAAGGCAATTATCAAACATGAAATGAGGGATTGAAACATGAAAGGCAATTATCAAACCCAATGAGTGCGAAAGCAACGCAAGTGATTGCAAATCAATTCAAGTGTTCATTTACAATTCTACCCAAACCAAAACTAATGTGAAATTTTATCAATGGATGATGCAATTTAATAGTCATACACCCAAATCCAATTCTATAATTTGCCTACAACCTCAAACTAGCTTGGTATTGAGTAGTGCAAGAGTTAGTCCTTCAACCACCAATAACAAAAACTATGCAAACCTAGACCTGGATTTTTCAGATCCTGTTAATTGAGGGCCGCACTGCATCATCATCAATCCATCCTTTGGTCATCACAGTCATCTGCGCCCTTAGCATATGTTTGAACTCAAACTCTGAACAAAATGAATCCAACTATAAACTAGAAAAATTTTGAAACGAAATTTTCTCAAAATCCCTTAGCATATGTCTGAACTCAAGCTCTAAACCGAACGAATCCAACTAGAAATAGAAAATTTTGAAATGAAAATTTCTCAAAATAATTAGAAGTGAAGAATCATTGCAACATGCATACCTCCCTAAAAATTGTTGCATTCTATGTCCATTGATTTAGTGGAACCCTGACGCTCAACCATAGTTTTATAACACATCGATATGGCCCTTGCCTGTAGAGGGGACCCCTCAACGGCCATATCGTTAATTGCATTTTCTGAAAGTTTAATTGTAACCCACACAAACTTACCCGCCGACTTCGAAGTCATGAAACAAACTTCAATGAATCCCCATTCATTCCCCTCCAAATTGGTTTACCAATGAATTCATTATAGATTCTACAGACACGGTCCATCATCTTTCCTTTCTAGCAACTCATGATTATAGGTAACATGAAAAATATAAGACCTAAATTTGACTCTTCCTGACATGCAAGATACAATGATTGAAGGTCAATTATACATCATCATCCTAGAGCATTGTCTTCCTCTTGTTTTGACATAATGAGATAATTCGATAAAAGCTGAATCAAGATGAATGACATTCATTGGGCCTACCTTGGTTGGTCATTATGTAAAACCCCATAAAACACATGTGAGCAAGCACGTATTTAAAATACCCCTATATTTTGCATAATTGTTTTGTATGTAAACATGTTGTAATTTGAATTTAAAGGCTCTATCCTTACATTTACATGCCATAGTTATATTATATAAATATTATTTCAACCCGCTCCTATCCATAAATGGCCCATAAGTCCCCATTATTTGAAGGTAAAGGGGTTGCCTGAAAGAAGCAATTTCTATGAATGGCTAATCAAGCGTTCCTCGGTAGATGAACCTTTGCTAAAAAGAATGAAAGATCTATGGGTTATTCAGTGATGTAACCACCATGAACCTCTTTTCAAAGTGGTATTGAGAGCTTGTTGTCAAGTAGGGGAGCTCGTACCCCTGTATGTTGTAAGGAGAGAAGGCTATGACTATCGCTCTTGGTGAGAAATGTTTAGCGACCATGTTGAAAGGGGAATTTGTGCCAACTACTTTGACTCTGTAGTCCACTTCTTGCCAATTGAGAATTGCAGAATTGTACTTAAGTAGATTGGCCATCTCATATTAACAAATATGATTTTCACATATATGGATAATAAAAGCCACATGACGTGCCACATGTTGATAGGATAAGAATCTACTCAAAATAAGCATTCTATATATATTATATATAAAAGCGAGTTCAATCTCATAACGAGACAATTACAGAGACTTCATACAACTTTCTACTGTACAGCTCACGAGCTAAATATTTTTCATCCTCATGCTCTTACAGGACATTCTCAATGTAGCTTCCAGCTCTTGGAACTAGCCACCTAATCTTAACTGCTTCTAAAAAATTATCCTACTCTGAGAATACCAAATGTAGCTAATAACAACAGAGTCTAATAATATGCCATGCTTTCTAAAAAACATCATTCATGCCTCCCTTGTCTCCTAGTAGTGCGAGCTTCCATCTTAGTGGAACACATATCTGCAGTGAACAACCAAATAGTCCATGTAATATAGTAGGACATTCCCACAACATGTGCATTATACTCTCCTCCCTTGATTTACAAATCACACAGAATGGTGAGACTTCCAGGTTCCACTTGGACAACCTAGTTTTCATAGGTAGTTTGCAAATCAGCAACCTCCATAGCAGTAGATTATATCTAAATGATGGTGTAGCATTCCAAACGCTATCCAACCTTCTCATCCAAGCATACACACACGTTGACTTCGACTTTTATAAACTTATTTTATAATGAAGAGAAGAAACTATTAGTGTGGTAGTTTCATGTGCTGACTTATCAAACATATCAAGACTTCATTTGTACTAGAACAAATAAACGTGATTCAAGCCAATTACACAGTTTAAATAATGTAGGTGCATCAGGTATGGTCTCTGACAAAGGTCAAATGACTCCTTGAATGAAGTCAGACATACCGGAGGTCAGATGAGCCGGATTATAATACAATGGCAATACTAGGGACGGATGAAAATCCACAAGCTTCTACAAGGACTGATGAGAAGTAAGATGCCTTAAATGAATATGCATAAACAATACAAATATATACATGAACCCATAAATGTCTTGAGTGATGCAAAGTCACAAATGACTCGAATGAAGCTACAAAAGGGTTTTGTTTGTGCTTGAGGTGAGGAAGGTGTTTCCCTAAACTACGTAGGGGACAATATGCACCAGAAACTCCAATGCTACAATTTTATAGCTCCTTAGTATTGGTGTCTAGAATGAGGAGAAAACATGGAGGTATTTCCCCAAATCACCCACAAGATGGGGGCAAGAACTGAGAATGTGTGCCACCAATCATCCAAGAGACTGCTAACTACTGCAAGAGATGGCTTCCTCAAGATGAGCTGTTGATGCTCAACTTAGAAGAGAGTGCTCAACAGTCCAAGCCTACTTCTCCAATACAAAGGTTGGAAGCGTAAATGTGTTACTTACTACCAGATCACTAGAGACCTGCTTGCAACAAAGGCTTCATCCATTTATAACCTCTTTGTGGTCATCACTAGGGACTTGTATGGCTATAGGGGTAGGCTATGGAATGAACCAGTGGGTGGGGGCAATGGAAGGAGTGAAGGAAGAGCCCCATGGTTGCATGCATGAAGCTACATGAGGGCAGATAGTTTGGGGTACCACCACGGCCATGGGACCTGGGCTTGGGCCACCATCTAGGCTAATAGCTTAGCACTTAGGAATACATCCACCAAAACTTGATTGTGGAACACTAAGAAATGTTGGATCCATTAGAGGGAATCGTGGTTTTGATTGAGCTCCATATTTTCCATCCACAAGTCTTCATCTTGATGTGCATCTTGGCCTTCTTCTTCATCAACTAGAGAAATTGATTCATACTGGATAGGTTTTGACCACATCCTTGGGTCTAAGGGGCATTGGAGAACCACCAATATAGACTACACCTCCATTTTGTACTTCTATTCCTTAGAGGGTGTCGAGGTATCTAACATGTCCTTCTGCTTCAAGAAATCAGCCATAATGCCAAAAAATCCTAACAAACTCGGGGGTGCTTGACTAGGAGTGGTGGTTACAAGGGATGGGGGGACCATAGAAATGGAAAATTGCCTAGCGAGTGGACTGAGAAACCACTGTGCTAGACATTGAAGGGATGCCAAATGTTGAGGTGAAAATGGATAATAGTGGGAAGGTAGGTAGAGGCATAGGGCTAAGTGGAGAGCTAATGACCCTAGGCAAGTATAGAACAGATTGAGCGAATGGAGGTGTGAGGGGACCAGAGTTTTGGAGCAATAGGGCAAAGGAGGTAGCGGACTTGTAGTGGTCCATCATGATCGGTCTTGACTCATCCATCCTGTATGGGATCAACTCATCTGATTCAAATATCAAAATTTTGGGGTTTGCTTCTTGGCCTTGAGGCCTTAGCCCTTATTCTTTTCAGGAGTTGAAGATCCTACTCCTGTAGTCACCTCTATGTTGATCACTAATAGATCTATCAAGGTCAGGAGTTGTTCATGCTGAGGGTGGGGTATAGTTTCCTGGTATGGAAAAAGCATTGATAATATTTTCCCCATCCTTGTTGTGATTTGTCATTGTTGTGCACCATCTTCACTTCATGGTAGAGTCTCTCTAGCAATAGCAGTGAATATGCTAGCTTCTATCCCTTATCAACCTAGAGGATCCACCTTTTCACTCTACCACAGAGACATTGACTCTGTTGTTCTAGATCCATATCAGCTCCAAGAAGAAGTGGTATCGTGGGATAAATGAGTTGGCCTCTATTGTGCTAAGTAAGAACTGCTTTTTGCCAAGCAATGCTTCCATACTTGCAGTCTTTGCAAGCCAAAGCTTCTTCACACCATTTGTGAGGAGGAGAAGATTCATGCTCACTAGCTCCTCCGAAAGCAATTATTTGCTAATAAACATTCAAAGCATGTCATTGGGATGAGCTAAGTGGGCCACAATGCTATCAGCCTCATGATGCATAGGAGTAAGGTTCCATGCACATCACATTGGTTGGCATACATGCACGCACCTCTATTTCCATTGGCCACCATAGACCCCAACCTGGAGCACCTTTCAATCGATCACATTGTTGACAAAATGCCCACCGGACATCCCCTAATGGGCATTCTTAGAATTGTGGATTGCTTGTGTGGAGGAACACATCGGTGGAGGATTGTGTGAAGGCCGAGGTGATAAAGGATTCCTACAATGATGTGAAAATTTTGACTACAGAAGGAAAGTCACTTGCGCTTATCTCAGGACAAGAGTGCTCTAGGAATGCTGGTGTCAACAAACAGGCATATGCCATCATACCAATTAGGCACAAATGTTGGAACATCATCTTGTGCAACTACTTCAACCTCGAATAGGTTAGGATCTAGGAAGTCATCATGAACAAATTGGGCCTCTTGCCACTCTCCAGTTAGGATAGGTAATTGGTAATCGTGTGTGTAGAATTGGGATTATGAAAAAAAAGATCTATCCTTGCTAACCACACTGGCCCCTGTCTTCCCTTTCATTGTACTTGCCACCTCATCTCTTCTCCTTCCTCCTCACCTCTGCTAGTCACCTCCCCCTCTCTTTCCCCTGCCTTTTGTTGTCCCTTTAGGTAGCCTTCGTCTCACCATTGCTTGGTGCTGCATGCCACCCTACAAATTGACTTGAGTTACACATTTAGACGCCTGTACTTGTGTCATGATAGACCTTTGAGCTACCCTAAGCAAGCCTGTGCAGCCCTCAAGATCATGGAGGAGAGTGCTCTAGGTGTGCATTTCTTAGAAGAGGCCCACAATCAACCTTGCAAGCACAGTGCCTTCTCTTAGTTCTACCATTGCTACATAGATCTTTTGGACCAAGCACGACTAGTTGTGTCTAGTTTGAGCAATTCGGGTTGTCCCTAACCTACTAGAGGCCTTCCTTCAAAGGATCTTTGGTGTTCATGACTAGCTACTTGCCTTTGGAGCAGCTCAGCTCAGCCTTTTTTTCAAGGTGTTGGAGGCCCCCCTTGGCCACAAACTCCTATGTTATTTTGTCCTTCTAGCCTTTTTGGTGCTAGGTTGGAGAGCTCATCAATTGGGGTAGCCCTTGGTGAAGCTTGAAGTTTCCAGCCAATTTGGGTGGATAGTTTTATTCTTGGGTGCTCTCCGTAAAATCCCTTCTTGAAAAGCCACCTAATAAAGGTTTCCCTACAAGTTCTCTTGGCTACGGGTGTTTTTGGATGAGCTGACCCTTCCAGATAGCTTTTTTTAAAGGGATCTTGACCCTCTCTTCATCCCCTCTTCTTTCTCTTTCCACCCTTCTTTCCTTCCTCTTAATATTGTGGGTTTTTTGCTTATTTTGGGGATTGTACCTTGATAGTGACACCTAGTCTTAGCCAGAGGTGCTCAAATGGTAGCATTCTTGATTCCCACATTATTAAGATTTTCCTTTCTCTAAAAGACAAGAAGCAAGGTGCAGAAACCAAGAAGATTTTCAAGGTCATTAATTCTTTTTTTAAAATGTCTCTAATTGTGCCTTTATGATATGATAATAATAATTAAATCTAAAAGCTAGGTCCTAGATTCCAAATATTGGACTTACATAAACTATGTTGCATCTGTGCTGCTCCTAGTTGTTGAGGTAAGGATACATTTTCCCCAGTGGTAGAAAATATTGATGAGAGGGAGGGCATCTCCACTTAAAAGGGACTTAAAAATATTAATGAAAAAAAAACTCATTTGAAAGCTACAATAATGATGAGGGGCTTGAAACAAAGACAAAAATACATTGTCTCAAAGTAGCTTGGGTTGGGAATATACGAATGATTTGGGGGGTCGGTAATTTCCCAACGCTACAAATTGCTAAGGAATCTCATTGATCTCTCTCAGGGTGAGTAGCCCTCCACTTTTCATGGGGCTAAAGCGAGTCCCTACTGAGCCTCCTTGATAATAATGAGCCAAATTTTCCATCTCTCTGCATCGTAAGAACTAGCCTAGATGCCGTGATATCTTGATTTTCTCTCTAAAAGCTCCCCCAATAAGAGTCTTGAGGAATATCAACCTACACTAGGGGACTCAATTGTTGGCTACCTTTGATGCTATCGTCTAGGGTGGTGGCTCCAACACTATAACAAAACAAAATATCTACCAATGGAATGGAGTATGGTCTAATACTCCTTCAAGAGGACTAAGAAGCAGATCATAATCGAGAAGCAAGGCACGTGGTGTGTCAACTCATATCTTCAACCTTGAAACCATGGTACCAAGGAATGAAGTATGCAATGTGCGGACTAAGGGAAGAGAGCTCTGCTATACAAGGGCTTGGGTGGTGTTGGGGGAACTCACCTAAAAAGGAATAATCCCTCCCATAGATGGTAATCTCCTAGATGTGGTCACCTTGTAAGTGAAAGGCTCGCTTGAATACAATCATGCACCTGTCTCCTCATACACCTTGACACCCCATAATAAAGGATTAAGGTGTTTTGTTGTATCCCCGGGATCATCCTTCGCATTAATGCTGCACAATTTTTGTAACATGGAACTCAAAGGAACTTTTTTGATTTACCAATGACACCCACTGCTACACCTAAAAATAATAATATGTAGACATAGAATCACCCCCATATGGTATGAGGGGAAGAATGTTGAGATATCGAGCTCCACTTGTGATATGCCAGGGTGACCGTTGTGCATTGATGTCAACGACTTGTTAGCTGTAGATGCGGTTGGTACACCGCCCATGAATAATAGCTGGATGACAGCTATCCTTATGTACTCTAGTTTGTGGCTCAGTTAGTATGCCACCTTAGTTAGCTGAGTTTGGTTTGAGACCCACATATAGGGTTCTTCTATTTCTTTGTACAAGAGTTCTTTTGGCTTTCACAACTAAGAAGAGGAAAACTGTTTTTAGCCTCCACCTTTGTGTGTATTCCCCCATTGTGTATGTGAGAAAGCCGCAAGTGAGACTCCTTCCTTCTCTCCCACTATCTTCACATGGTATTAGAGCCTGGTTCGTGGTAAGGAGCTCAAGAAAACAAACCAAGTTCGCAGTGTCCTGGTAAGAGGACCAGTGTTGACAATTTAAGTTTTCCTCAAGGCATTTACATTTTAGAGATAGTGTGGCCACATTAAATATATCATGTATCTAGTTCGATGCCCTCTTGTAAACATTTAAAATTCTACTTTTGCATCTCCCAAACACTCGCATTAAGGATGAGCATCTCCCTTTGCAAATGTTTACATCGACAAGAAGTTCAAAAAAGCAAGATTATAAACTATGCTAATGTCAAAAATTGAAATGCTCTTTTTGAATTATTCACATTTTTTGCCAAATCTACCAAGTCTGCAACATACATACACATATCACTTTCAAACAAGGCCAATGGAATCATATCATGTAGTTCCCAAACCTTGTTATCATAGGCTACAGATTCTTTGTAAAGATAGTGGGAGAGAAGGAAGGAGTCTCACTTGTGGCTTTCTCACATACACAATGGGGGAATACACACAAAGGTGGAGGCTGAAAATAGTTTTCCTCTTCTTACTTGTGAAAGCCAAAAGAACTCTTGTACAAAGAAATAGAAGAACCCTATATGTGGGTCTCAAACCAAACTCAGCTAACTAAGGTGGCATACGAATTGAGCCATGAACTAGAGTACATAAGGATAGCTGTCATCCATCTATTATTCATGGGCGGTGTACCAACCGCATCTGTAGCTAACAAGTCGGTGACATAAATGCACAACGGTCACCCTAGCATATCACGAGTGGAGCTCAATATCTCAACACTCCCCCTCGAGCTCAATCCCAATTCTTGCACACTAAGCAGGTCTCTAAACTTGCGCAGCTTCTCTGCGCCCAATGCCTTCATGAATATGTCAGTTACCTAATCCTCTGTGCTGACATAAACTAGATCAATAAGACTTAGTAAAACCTTCTCTTGCACATAGTGATAATGTACCTCAATGTGCTTTGTTCTAGCGTGATAGACTGGGTTATTTGCCAAGTGGATACTGCTCATGTTGTCATAATAAATGACAACTGGCCCATCTGTAGACCGATGCATATCATAAAGTAGCTTATGCAACCAAGCTACCTCGCATGCAGCCATTGTTGCACCCTTGTACTCAACCTCTGTGCTTGACAAGGCCACTGTAGGTTGTTTCTTACTGCTCCAAGTGACTGCAGCACTCCCAAAAGAGAACACATATCCACTGGTAGATCATCTATCAGAAATACTACCAGCCCAATCAGCATCAGTGTATCCATGCAACTGTATCTGAAAGAACCCCAGCCTCATAAAATAGTCCATACTGCAATGTGGACTTCACATACCTGAGTATGCATCTAGCCGCATCCAAATGCGGTTTCCTTGGAGCCTGCATAAACTGACTTACCAATCCAACAACATAGCTCAAATCTGGCCTGGTAATAGTCATATAAATGAAACTTCCTACTACGTGCCTATACATAGTAGGGTCTTCCAGAAGCTCACCTGCATCTGTGCTCAGCTTCACATTCTACTCCAAAGGAACTGAAATAGTCTTACAGCCTATCATCCCATATTTTGACAACATGTCCAATCCATTCTGCCTCTGCAAGAGCCATATCCCACTTGGTGATCTAATCACCTCAATGCCCAAGAAATAACGCAGCTCTCCCAAATCCTTCATCTCAAACTTCTGCTTCAACAACATTTTCACATGAAGGATATCTTCGTCACTATCACCTGTGATGATCAAATCATCAACATAAATGACAAGCAGCATAATACCTTTCTCTATTTTTCTCACATAAAGTGAGAAATCTGCCTTGGAAATCTAAAAGCCAATAGTGACAAGATACTATCCTATCTTGTCAGACCATGCTCTAGGTGCTTGCTTCAAGCCATACAAGGCTTTCTTCAACCTGCAAACAAAGTCAAGATGAATAGCATGAACATAACCAAGTGGCTGCTCCATAAAGACCTCTTCTTGCAAATCACTATGCAAGAAGGCATTCTTTACATCCATCTGATGTAAAGACCATCCCTTTGATGTAGTCATAGCAATGACTGCTCTTACGGTTGCCATCCTTGCAACCGGGCTAAATGTTTCTTCATAATCAATGCCATATGTCTGTGCATACCCCTTGACAACTAATCTTGCCTTGTATCTCTTCATAGAACCATCTGCATTGTGCTTCACCTTATAAACCCACTTATAGCCAATTGCATTCTTGTCTTTAGGCGAAGCACCAATTCCCATGTAGCATTTGCTTCCAAGGCATCCATTTCTTCATCCATGGCTTTCTCCCATTTTTCTTTTCCCATGGGTTGCTCAAAAAAAGTGGGTTCTGGTTCCTGAATCACTTTGACCATATAGGCATAGTGAGTGGCTGTAAATCCATCATATTTCAGCCTATCCACAGGATACCTAGCTCTGGTAGACCTGCGCAAAGTAGGCTCACTTTCAGGTGCTCTCAAAACATCCCTGGTCTTCCTTACTCCAGGTGTAACAACAGAAGGAATACCCAACTCATCATCAATGCTCTATTCTAAGCCACTGGATTCACCATCCACATAAGAGTGACTTGCATTCACATCAAACATGGGCTGATCTACCTTCTCTTTTCCTTTTCGTGATACCTGCATACCACTATCTGCATTGCTTTGAGGAGATTCTCCTGATCTCAATCTGCCTGTCCATGGTGAAGTATGTGAACCACTGCTAGAGGACACTGCAGGTCCACCAATATTTTGTGATTGGTGTTGTGAATTCTATGCAGCATTACCATTTTGTGCATCTATATCATCAATCACATTTACTGGTTTATACCAACTACTCATCTCATCAAAAACAACATGTCTGCTCACTGTAAACTTACGAGTAGAAGGGTTATAGCATCTATACCCTTTCTGCTGCAGAGAATAACCAATAAAGATGCACTTCTCAGCTTTTGGATCCAACTTGGACCTCAACTCATCTGGCACATGGACATAGGCAATGCAACCAAAAATTTTCAAATGAGAAATATCTGGTTTCCTACCAGTATACATCTCCTCTGGCATCATGCCATGTATTGCTGCAATGGGAGTCCTATTCATTATGTAAACTGCTGTAGCAACTGCTTCAGTCCAATAATAATCTAGTAGGCTTTTTTCATTTAGCATGGCTTGAGATACCTCTCCAATATGACTGTTTTTCCTTTCTGCAAGTCCATTTTGCTGTGGGGTATGACTGCATGAATATTGATACTTTATGCCATGCTCCTGCAGGAACCTTGCAAACTCATTTGAGAGGTACTCTCCCCCTCCATTTGACCTTAGGCATTTTATTTGCAGGCCTGTTTCTTTTTCAACCATAGCTTCAAAAGCTTTGAAATGCCCAAACACTTCACTTTTCTTTTTCATAAAATGCACTCAAACTTTTCTGCTATAGTCATCAATAAAAGTGACAAAATAATGATAGCCTCCAATAGATGCAGCTTTAGTAGTCCACACATCAGAGTGGATTAATTCCAATGGCTTCTTACTCTCTTGAACATGTCTAGGAAATGGTTTCCTTGCCTGTTTTCCAAATTGACAGGCTTCACATATCTTATGCATTTCTGCAACCTTGAATTTAGGCAATCCTGCAACAATATTTTGGGCCTGCATTGATTTAAGTCACTGTACATTAACATGACCAATGCCTTTATGCCAGATATCAATATCTGCAACTACACTGGTCCCATGTGCAAACATTGCTGCACTCAATTCAGGCATGTCTGCATCCAAATTAAACATCCTACCCTTCTTCTTTCCTTTTGCTATCAAGCGACCGTTACTTTTCATATCCTCAACAAAGCATCCAATAGGATTAAATCTGACCTGCAAGCCCTGCTCAACCATTTGGCCAATAGAAACCAGGTTCTTGGTGATATTCGGGACATGAAATACATCAGACAGGTATTTCTTTTTCCCATCCTGCATAAGCAAAGGAATTTTACCAATCTGCACAATAGGATGTGTAGTATCATCACCATTCTCCACAAATCCTGGTCTTTCCATTTTCCTTGCATCTTACATCCATTCTGCATGACCTGTCATGTGGTTTGATGCACCTGAGTCAACATACCACAGATCAGTACTTTCTTCTGCACTTGTTACAGAATTGGTCATGTGCTGCACCATAAACAAATGCTCATTTCTCTCATCACCCTATCTACTAGAGGATGCATAATTGCCTTGTTGCAATTTTCCATTCATAATGTCATTCTGCTTTTTGTAGCAGTCTTTAGCCATATGACCCATTTTACCACAATAGTAGCATTTGACATTGCTGTTTGCATTTTGGCCTCTCTGCCATCCACCACGACCTCTTTGGCTCCCCCTGCCTCTAGAGTTACCATGTCCTCCTCCAAAGGACTGGTTTTCTTGAGTTTGCTGCATTGCTATTTGCAATGTGGATATGATAAATCTTCCTATGCTAACTCTTATTTACGCATCATGTTTATATGAAAAATTTGGAGTCTTAAAAGGAAAATGTTGATCTGAATGCTCTTCCCGTAAAACAAACGAAAGGTCTATTTTCAACTATTATTGCGAAAGGGATGATTGAGGAAAAGAAGTTTGTAGCCATTAAATGCAATGTTGCACAATAGTTTGTGGAAAGCAACAAAGTTGATGTAAACTTAATTCAGGAGGCTCTCGATGAGAGTGGAGTGTTGAAAGACCACGCTCAACATCATGTGATCATATGTGCATAGCACTAACCCAATAGAGTGCTATAAAGGAAAGGGTTAGATTCCCTAACCCTAGCCTAAAAGTGTGTTTGTATATATTCTACATTTTTAACTAAATCTAGTTTACAGTTAGTCATTTGTGGTGTGCTCTCTAGCTGTGCCCTCTCTCTTGATCTCCACTCTTCTCCTCTCCCCTCTTCGTATTTTGTCATGGTACTAGAGCATGGTTCTACTTTTCGCTACGGCACCATCCTTCTTGTGAGAGTGAGAGAGAGAGAGAGAGAGAGAGAGAGAGAGAGAGAGAGAGAGAGAGAGAGAGAGAGAGAGATAGAGAGAGAGAGAGAGAGAGAGAGAGAGAGAGAGAGAGAAAGAGAGAGAGAGAGAGAGATTGAGATTGAGACCGATTGAGTGAGCATTCTTTCATTTCATTGATGAAAGAAAATTTTCGTCATATAATTCCATCCATGTGTGAGAGAGAGAGAGAGAGAGAGAGAGAGACTTCTATTCATTGAGAGTTCATTCCTTTGAAAGATTTTCATTGCAAGAGTGTAAAGACTTTCAATCGAGAAATTGTGAGAGAGAGATAGAGAGAGTTCTACTTCATTTTTACTCCTATTCTTGTCTAAGGGAGAGACTATCTTCTAAGAAAGGAGACTCCCTTCAAAGGTTCTACATTAGCAAGACTACAGGCTTCTACAATGCAGGCAAGAGGCAAACTAACTAGGTGCAGGTTCAAGTCATCCTAAATGGACTAGGAGAGGGATAGAGAATCTAGTCCAGAGTATTGCCGTCTAATGGCAAATTCTGACACTGGAAGAACTCCAATCAGTTTTACATGGTGACGAGCTCAGAAATCAGGCCATTCATGCACACAAAGGTCATTCCAATGATCAAGCATTCACAGCTTCATGTAGAAGCAGAGGTAGAGGTAGAGGAAGATCATTCCAACAAAGTGGTCATCATTAGCAACAAAATTAGCATCAAAGTCAGAATCAGCATCAGCATCATCCTTAGCAACATCAGCATCAGCAAAGAGGAAATCATTCCAATCGAGGAAGATTACAAGGATGAGGGAATGCATCCACCAATGTGTCAAACGTCCAGTGCAACTATTGTCATAAGTTTGGACACTATGAAAGAGATTGCCGCCGCAAGAAGAAGTACGACCAAGGCAATCAATCCAACAGCGATCAAGGGAATTTTCAAGGAAGAGGAAATCATTGTGGTGGACATTCTAGTCATAGTCATTATGAAAATGAATGTGAGAATATGTTTCTCACAAGCGAGGAAATGCAGAAGACTGAAACAGTGTATCTTTACACCAATTACAATTCAAAAGAGGATTTCAGCTACTACCAAGTCAACCAAGCAAGCCGAGATCCTTGGTACATCAGTAGTGGTGCATCATCTCATAATATGACAAAGCATTAGCAATGGTTCACAGAGATGAAACCATTAGAAGGAAATAAGAATGTCATCTACATGGAAGATAATACACCAAATCCAATTCAAGGGAAAGGAATTGTCCCTATGAACAATTTCACTGGTACAAAAGGATTTGTGAAATATGCACTCTCTTCTGAAACTCAGCAAGAACTTGTTGTCAGTAGGTAAAATAATGGAACACAACTGTTGGGAGTAATCTTTGATGGAGATGAATGCACTATCACAGACAAATCCAAAGGATATCAGCTAGTAGGGAAAGTAGTCAAGGACGCTTGTTCAGAATGCTAGCCATAGTACCAGATTTGCATGCCATGTCAGCTCAATCAAAATAGATGCCACTTTCCACAAAATGGCACAAGAGATATGGACATGTCAATTTCCAAATCTTGATAGAGCTCAGAAATCAGAATATGGCAATTGGAATTCCAAAACTTTAATTTCTTGGAAAAGATTGTGAAGCATGCTGCTTCAGCAAACAAAAGCAAACCAACTTTGGCAGAAGCACCTCTCGAGCAAGAGGTATTCTTGATTTGATTCGTATAGATGTATGGGGTTATGCCCAGACCCGCAACATCAATGGTTCACATTACTGCTTGACTTTCATCAACGACTACAACAAATATTGTTGGGTCTACTTTCTGAAAGAGAAATCTGAAGTCTTTTCCAGATTTCAAGAATTCAAAGCCATGGTAGAAAACCAAATAGGCAGAAAAAAAAAAAGGCATGAGATTAGATAGAGGAGGTGAATACATGTCTTTAGCATCCATGAACTTTTGCAAAAGTCACAGCATTCAAATATAATACATATTAGTAAGAAGGAGAAAGCTGAGAGACAAATAGGCTAAGCAGGAGATGATCTCCATGCATCACCATTACAAATCAATACTGCTTTCTATGAATCACTTCCATATTCCATTAGCAGACGAGTATGAAGGAAGCTTCACGGGCATTAATATCTTAGCCACATCTATATAACCAATGGTCTTAGACGCTGCCTCTGATGAATCAAACATTAGGAGGGAGGATATGCTCAAGCAATGATCTCCTAATGATAGAGAACCACTAGCAAGAGTCAGAGGCCTAGCAAAAGAGATCCAAAAATGGACAAGGAACAAGAATGTTAGGAACACCTAGTCCAAAAGATAAGAGCTCACACCAAGGTTGATTGACCAACAGAGGATCCAGCTAGAGGCTTCAAGAGTATAGAACAACAACAAACCATCCTTCAGCAAATAGGCTCTTGAGAGAAAACTCAATGGTCACAAAATTTAGAAAGCACTATAATGATCATGCTCATGAGGGCATAGAGAACGTGCCACCATTCAAAGTAGGAAGAGAAGAAGAAGTTGTCTCCAACCATCAGAGTAAACTCCTACCAGCATTACACTCTTGCCACCATTAAACTCCCTCTAACTAGAACCATAACTCCTATATGCACTCATGCCTCCACTTATTGATAATGGATTTTTGTAAGGGCATTTGAAATTTTCTTCATGATAATCTTGTTTTTGTAGGGTCTTGTAGCTTAATCTTTGAACTTGCAAAAGCGGTTCTAGATAATAACCCCCACTGTGGTTGCTGCAACTTGCTCCACTATGGCTGCTCTCTGCATCCTTCTTGGCTTGGAGAGCTACCTCATTGTCTTCTCCACCATGGCTACTCTCTGCCCCATTCTTCTTGGCCTTGAAGCTCTCTGGTAGCTCTTGCATCACCGCTAACATCACTATTAAATTAGAACTTTAAAATTCTATTCTATAAGAAAACTATTCTTAAGAGATGAACAAATCAAAGGCACCCAGAAAGAACACTCCACATTTAAAAGCTCAAAGGAACAAACAACAACCCAAATAGACAAACCTCTCACACAAGATCCCACCTAAATCCCTTCTCTCTCAACTCATATTTAAAATAAAACAAATTAAAATTTAGATCCCAAGCACATTTATCTACCTTGGGCACTTACACACTTCAATCAGTATTAATTAAAAGTCCAACAAAGATCACCTAACCTTCTTTTATACTCCTAGTTCAAGGCTCCTTTTACTAAATAGTAGAACTTCATAAGCACAAGATTGACGTACAATAATACCAATATTAAAAAAATCTAAAAACACTTATTATTTGTAGAGACACATTAATCAAGCGTAAAATGCTAAAACCTATAAACCTACTCTTAGAGATACTAAGTCTAGTCAATATAAGAGAAATAAAGCAATTGTCTCTAGTGAATAAAGATTAGAAGCTTACTCTTAGAGCCGTTAACCACCAAAAAGGCAACTGACTTTGCTCCATACGATCAAAAAAATCCACAAAGCCAACCAAATCCAATCTCTATGTATCACAAAGTGGGATAGTAATATGTATATGAAATATGTTTTTGGAATAGTATAAATCACTCACAATGGTTATCATGTAAACATTATCCGTTGTTCATGTAGTAAGCATGAAATGAACTTTGCAAAAATCCATAAGGTGGATTTTGATCCTTCACATCCCATGACACACACTCGATTGTGGCCTTTTGTAGTGCATTGTAGTCTCCACGTTTTTTTTTGCATACTAAATTGAAGGTAGTAGTATCTTGGTATGCCTTTTCAATTTGATTTTGGCTTGTGTATGTGTGTGTGTGTGTGTGCACATGCATGCATGCATGCGTGCGTGCGTGTGTGCATGCATGCGCACATGTGCATGTGCACACATGCATTTATTGTGCAAATGTACTCTTGTAGATGGTCTTAAAGAAGGTGTTTCATAGTGATTTCTATTCATATTATGATATCTATGCAAAGTCTACAATTCAAAGAACATCAAATAAATTTCAAAGAAGTGGCTACACTATAGAACCTCATTGCTGTGTTGAATCACATCATAGTGGTTCATCAAATTTTTGGCTTTGTTTGCCTCTTGAATGGATCATAGTTTGACTCTAAAGCTCTCCTCATATGCACAAGTCTTTTTTTTTCGTTTATTGATGCTATGAAAAATTGCATGGGGTCACTACTTTAAAATCCCATATATCATATGTGTTCAAGGTATTATTAAAAGCCCTTATCTCTAAGTCCAAAATTGTAAGGCTTTAAAATGACCCATTTTTCTATACAAACAATTGATTTTTCCCAACACCTAGTTAAAAAGGCCCTTTTGTAAGTAAATTATCTAAATTTTTTGGCCTTTTTCTATTAAAAAAGTCCTTTGGTGAGCCCACGTGCTATATTACTTATGATTAGTGATCCCCTTGATTGAAAAAAGCCTTGATATTTCATAAATCCCACAAGAGGTCACCATCAAAAGGAATACCTTTCAATGGTCTAAAGCCTAGCCTTGCTACTTTTTAAGATCTTTTCCTGTGTCTTGAGGTTGTCACTCTAGAATTCCTTCGATCTCCAATCTAGGTATATACCCACTCGTATTCGAGGTATATGGTGTCTTAATAGACATCAAGTTTGGATCACCTATTATGAATATGTTTACAATTAGAGGTCATAATTCTTCAATTTCATGGTACTATTGGCATTTTAGGTCTTGTAGTTGGTCAATATATTTGATATTTCCACTTTATACTACTTTTCCCAATTTTCATAGTCTACATTAAAGTTTTTTCTCTTTTGGAGAAAAATGTGGGTTTTATTAATTCATCACCACCACAAAGAAATACATAGGCTCAGTGAGGTAATAGTCAACAACAACTTTTGCATCTTTATCTAAACTTAATGGCTTTTCTTATTTTTCTTCTTATGAGTAAAAAGATCGGTGATTTGCTAGAACATAATTTTTGCAAGATGACTCCATATGTTACCTATTTGTTTTCCAAAAAGATTGATTGTGGCTATCATCTCTTCATCTAGACATACATTATCTAGCATGAAAATGTCTCTTGCCTCATTGGTATTTTTCCTCCCATTTGCATCAGGTCTTTCATGCAAATTTTTCTTGTTTGAGTTTTGAATAGAGTCTCTTAGCAAGCCATCTACATCCCCTCCACCTATTGTAGAAGACTAAACTTGTTATCCATCGGGGGGAGACACTGTGAGCTGATCTAACAAGTTGTTTCCCCTTTAAATATGATTGAGAATCAAGATTTGACTTCTTCCCATCCATGATATAGAGGACTTTGCTCCGAAGGTACATGATCTGGAGATGATTTTGTCTTCATCCCTCTTCTATTCAGAGAGCTTGTAACTATGTGGCCTTCAATGCCACATAAAAAACAAGAGTATGGCAAATCCTTATAGACAACAGACTGGGACCTTGCTTGTGTAGTTGACTTGGAAAATATCACCACATTATTCAAAAGCTCCTCACTCAAATCCATGAGCATTGAGAACACAATCTTGTGGATGCATTCTTGGATTAATGAAATGTTCTTGCTCAACTCATATAACCTTGCCTAAACTAGAAGAGATTGTGTTTTCCTGACTGCAGAAATCAAGAGGAAGATTGGAAAGCTCTACCCACATTGGGGCTATGGAAGCATAGGGAGCTTCAAGGTAAAAGAACTGGACCAACTTTCCAAATACAATGGTTGCTTCTTAATGGTGCATAACATATGGTTCTTAATAGCTAAAGCCATCTTTGGGTTCTCAAACAAAAAAGGCAAAGTATCCATTCTTAAGGTATTGGATAGTTTGAACAATCCATCCCCTTTTGAACCAATTTGATCTAATCCAAGTATCCAAATATGCCACCGGTGGCAAGGACTATGCACGAAACCAATCAGTGCATTAGTCTCCAACCATTGGATAGACTGACAAAGAATGTCTTTGTCGATAATAGCTACTACTACCTTGCCTTGATGCATTTATCCTTTTGATGACAAAACAAATTAGGTAGAGTCTTGGAGTCTAGTAGTAGAGTTACCTAACCCACCCACTATCTGCTGATGCATTGACTCAATCAACACTCCCTGCAAAGCAATAGTTGAATCCCCTCCACCACGACCTTGTGTAGCACCTTGCTTCCCATCTTGCAAAGGGTTTTTCCCTCTCCCACTAATAGTAGTCTATTGGTGAGTCCATCTTTCCTGCAAGAGCTCACCATCTCTCTATAGAATGTCCATGGAGGATGTTTGATGCCTATAAGTCTCTAGGACTAGCTAGATTTGAGGAGTGGTAGGAATGGTTTCTGCTTGCATTATCCTCAAAGAAGGGAAATGTCACTGGAAGTGATAATGCCATGCTATAAAGAAGAACCTATAGGGCAAAGAAGAAGGGAGAAGAAAGAAGGGGCTAGTGCCAGCACTATAGGGGAGAAGGAAGGCCGAGGGTGGAAGGAAGGAGAAGGAGGCATAGGGGGTGGGGGTAGGGGAAAAGGTCGCTCCTCTTCCATCCTCATTTTCATCACATAAATAATACATTAAAGTTCTAAAACTTGACACTTATATAAAAAGTTAAACCTATATCAAAAAAGGTAATGACTTAGGCAACTCCAAAAATTCAAGAGGAGGTTCATCTCATGTCTCCATATGGTTATGTTGAATGGGGTAAGTAGGCTTCCTAAGCATCATACAATTGTTACCTATGTCACCGTAATAAACATGCACTAACCATATATGTAAAAAACTAGTTCTTGTTCTATTTTCTCAATGTACAAAAAGCATTCTCACCCATGTCTTCTCACAACTTAAACAAGTGTTCACTAAACTTTGTAGAATCTTGTAGAAAAAATTAAGTGTGGTTTTGTAGGAAAGAGAAAGGAGACATGCTTTTCAAGTCTAGCCCGTTCATCTCTCTATTCATTTTTCCAACTCCAGTCCCTTTCTTTTATTATCTTGCTTAGTGTTTTGAATTTGCTCCATAGTTACCCTAGGCTAAGCTTGCAAAATCCTGTATGACCTTGGGTGGCACACCATTTAAATCAATGTACTCCCAAGAAAAGCAATCTTGATATTCATGCAGAAGGGCAAATAGGTCCTTTTCTTGCTTAGTAATGAGGTCACTGGCTATGTAGACCGGTTTGGGGTCTTTGCCTTCTACTACAAGGTTCACTTGCTTTTGACCTTAGCCAAACCATCATAACCATGTCAGTTCCCTCCGTCATCCATCCTTCTTACTTGCTCAAGAAGTATTTTGTGGTCTTGGACCATGTAAGCTTAAAAATGGTTGGGGACCTGACATAAATCAGCCTCCTCTTCTTCATCATCCTCCAAGGCTTTCAGGGCAGGTTGTGTTTTTGGCATTTGAGGCCTTATCTCCATTTGGAGCTTTAGTTTCCAGTGGGGCCTTGGCCATAAATAAAGGGGGTTCCTTTGTCTTAAGGGATCCTAGGGGGACCTTGACTCTATCCAACCTAGCTCCCATGGTGCTTTCCATGAACTTCCGAGTTGAGAGGGCCACTTGAAAGGGAATTCCTAGTGTATGTAAGATAATATCCTACCCTAGAGTAGGTCTTCCAGGATAACAACTCAGTATGTCATAAGCAGTGATTTTTTCAATAAGAATGACCTTGTCCTTCTATTGGTGGATTTGGTCACCTCCCAGAAACTATGATAAAGCTTTGAAAAACCAAATAGGTGACTCTCCATCATTGCTTAAAGCTCGGTGATAAATTAATATTTTCACAGTAGAAACCATCTTGATAGAGTGGGAGAGGCTAGCAAGTTCGCTAAGGCCACTCTCCCTGCTCCTTCCAGACCTCAAAAGGAAGGAAGCATCTTCAACATACAACTACACAAACCACAGTGAAAGTGAGATTTCCATTAAAGGCAACATGAGAAAGGATTGCTCAAATGAACAGGAGCTCTCCATTGATGGCAACATGATACCAAACATACCAAAAGATGAGATCTCTCACCTACATATTCTCATCTACCTCTAGACTAGGCTTCCAAAGGAAGTTCAAAGGAAGATGCTTCTCTCCTCCAAGGAATGTCCTGCTATTCTTGTTTTCCAAGATATTCAAACTTCAATTCTCTTTAAACATTCAAGAATGTCTCATCATCCATGGCATAGTCTTCCTTACATTTTTGAGCCTCCTCAAAGCACGTGAATAGAGCTTCTTGGGAATTAAAGTTGTCCTCTATGCATAGGAAGGGCCATCCTCCACATCTAGCTCAGAATCTAGCTGGCCAGCTTGGGCAATCGTTGCCAATGCATAATCTTCCCTCAAGTTAAATATTTCTTGAATGTCATGAAGAAGAACATAATCCATATCTCCTATTTTGAAAGTGGGAAGCAAAGGCACAACATGACTACAACTTTCAATGTCAAGTCCTTCAATATTGATTGGCCCCTTAATTGTCTCTAACCTTAGTGCCACAAGGTCCACTACAGCAGCAGTAGCTTCATCTCTCTCTTTGTCTTAGTTTATTCGCTCCTCTTCATTCTAGTTTTGCTCCTCTTGAATTGAGGTTTCTCTGCTGCTTTCTCCTCATCTTGTATCTCCTCTTCATCTTGATCTTGGTCCTCTTGATCCCATGGTTTCTTTGTAGCTTCCTCCTCATCTTACATCTCTAGTCTTCTGCAATGTCAAACTCATGACAATTAAGATACACCACAAAGACCAAACTCTCCGCTAAAAGTTGACATTTTTTATTCTAGTGAATGATGCACTTTAGCTTGACATGATGTGGGAAGAGTTCACACCTTTTATTCATGTAATTCTTGATCTGTATTTTCTCAGGTCTCACTACATCCTTCATATGAATGTAATACTTGTTTGCAATACAAACCCTCCTCTGTGAGCTTTTGAAATAAATTGTATTGTTCAACGAGAATTTCCATGTGATCATCCACCAAAGCTGGATAATCCAACTCTTTATTGAACATGTCATAGAAAATATGAAACTCCTGTTGGGCACTACACTTATGGAGGAAATCAAAGAGCATTTCATCACAAGACTTTATTCCTTCTATTCTCTTAGAAACTTCAAGCACAAGGATCTCCCGTCCTTGGGAATAGTTGACACTTCCTATTTGGCCTTCCTCTTTTTTTGGTCATCATTGTAAACACGACATCAATACCTACTTGAAAACATTAACAAGAAAAATCCTAGGATATATAGAGTGAAGGGTTTACCATGCTTAGGTTCCTCCGAGGAGACCAAATTACCACTGAAGTATATGGTTCTTTTTTGGCATACTCTACCCTTATCTCTTTCATCTGATAAGAAAAGTACATAACTAAAAATATATTTACATGAGCAAACATGAAAAAAGTGCTTTAGAAAGTGATTTGAGTTGTTGGATGGGCTTCCAGTAGCAGAAATTGCTTTCTTAAGCGCTTTCCTCTCTACCAAAACATATGAAATGCTCTTCAAACCCAAAAAAGTGACAAAAGATTTTAAGAGAACCACTCTATTAGAGATCTTAGAAAACATATTCCATTATCTATCCATGCTTCAAACAGCAATAACTTCTTTCATATGTACTACTTGAACAAACATGCTCAAAAATGTCCAAAATGTGTATAAGAAAGCAATTTGGCCTTTTGGATGGACTTCCAATAGCACAAATTGATTTCTTGAGCACTTTTTCAATTTTAAGAAATATGAAAAGTGTAAGAAACAACAGATAACAAGATCTCGTACGCAAGAGAGAAAACAAGATAGTATGGAGAATAAAAAATTTGATTACTATAGAATTGATACAATAGATGGTGCTACCTCCCAGCCATGCGCTCCTGTGAAAGAAGCTTCAATGGCATGCTGGAATCAAGGTTGCTGTAGCTAGTAATGAAATGGGCTTCACGGGCTTACTCTTGTATAGCCATCAATCATAGTCGGTTAGGCTCAATTGGGTGGCCGACCAGTCCACCCAAAACGGTCAACTGGGGGTCGGCAAAATAGGCCACCGACCATACGATAGAACCGGTGCGCAAAACAGAGCAACTGACCTATGGTCACCGTTCGGCCCACATCCATCCAGGATCATCTGAGGCTCCAAGCGGGCCCCACAGAGTGGGCTGCCCCAAGAAATGCTCCGTCTACCCTCAGTGCAGTCAGTCAAGGGATGCCTTCCCACACTTGCATGTAGCCTAGTTGGTGGTGTGCCAACTCTATCTGAAGCCATCCAACCATCAGGCCACACATGGCCCCCATCTGGTGTCCAAACCAGGACGTACCGGATAACTGAGCTACTCAAATGCTTTCTCCTCATATGGGCGGCTTACAAGTAGAGTTAGCTGGTTCCCACATAGTTACACGAGAGTGGAGCATTGATATCTAAGTTCTAAAAATATATGACATTCTGTGATCCCCAAGCCAATCTTTATCCAAATGTGACAATCAAAGCTATTTAGCTTCAAAGAAACTCTCAACAAGCCAAATTGCTCTCATAGGAACATTCCCTTAGGACATATGATTGATGAATTCACTTGATTTAGGATGGTCCTTGGTGAAAACATCAGGATAGTGAAATCTAGAGTCCTTTTTTGGAACCTCTTGCCCTTACCTTTGGATTTGACAAAATATTTCATTCAAAAGTAGGACCATCCAAAAGTATAAAGAACATGCCTAAGAATGTTTCCCACATGTACTCGATCTAATATCCTCAAAAAAGTCCAAAAGGTTCTTAAGAAGTGATTTGGCCTATTGGGCAGGCTTCCAACATCCCAAACCACTTTCTTACGCACTTTTTTAATAATATGTCTCAAGTAATGTATTTGGGCTATTAAAGACGTCCCTTAAGAACTTTTTTTGAAATTCAATCAAGTTGCTTACCTCTTGGCTAGTCTTCCATAATATGAGACCCTCAAGAGTGACTCGTGATGGTGATGGCAACTATCCTTTGCTCTAAGATGACAGTGGCAAAAATTCATTGACTACCTGGCTCTAGACCTCATCTCGATCTCTATGCTCTCCACCTCTAGATCTTTGTTTGCACCTCTAGACTGAGATACCTGCATTCGGAGGCCAAAACTGCTATAGGTGAGAAGGACAAGGACTTGTAATGGGAAAGGAGTGTTATGCACACTTCTCAAGCTCCATACATGAGGCTTGCTTCTCAAGGTTGGAATCATCATGTTGGCATGCTTCTATTTATGGAGCCCCATCTCCCAAAATTAGGCATGCTTCTATTTAAGGCTATATTTAGGGCCCACAATTGGGACACACATCCCAATGAATAGGTTATTGTTTTCATATGTTCACACTTATAGAGCTATTTTACCAATTTCAACAAATTTCTACACCCCATTGTCTCTACTCTCCACCTCCTACTCCTACAAACGGGTGTGTGACAAGTAAACTCTCTTGCAATCAAAGTATACAACAAGCGACCCCTCACAAGCCACCACCAGAGAAAATCTTTCAACTGTCACAACATATTTCTAGAGACTATGTCTGGTCCACACAACAGATTTATGATCAGAGTGACTTTTAGGCTTTGCAATGAAATGTATAGTAGGAAATTTTGTAGGTTTATCATATATATAGAAAAGTTCTAAAGAAAGTGATTTGGTGGGCATGTTCCCATCACTCCAAATCGCTTTCTTAATCACTTTTTTCTTAAGTTGGGCTTTCTTGGTCTATTCACATGTTTCCCTCTACATATGTAGATTACTGGCCAGAGTAGGTTGGATGCATTTAAATTTTTAAGTTCTTCAATGACATTGGAAATAAGAAATTAAGTTGGTTCTTCAATGACATTGGAAATAAGAAATTAAGTTGGTTCATCAGATCTGTAAAAAAGTGCTTAAAAAAGCAATTTGTTCTATTGGGCATGTCTCCAACACTCCAAATCACTTTCTTAAGCACTTTTTCTTACGTTGGGATTTGTTGGTCTGTTCACATGTTTCCTTCTACATATGTAGATTACTAGTCAGAGTAGGTTGGGTGCATTCGATTTTTCGGTTTTTCAATGGAAGATAGAATAAGAAATTAAGTCCATTGATCAGATCTACAAAAAGTGCTTAAGAAAGCAATTTGGCTTGTTGCGCATGTCCTCAACCCTCCAAATCGCCTTCTTAAGCACTTTTCTTGATTTGACATTTTGGTGATCTATGAATATGTTCCCCTCTACATTGATAGATATAAGGTCAAAAAAAGTTGTCTATTTTGTGCTTTTCCGCTCCTTTCTAGTGTTCAAATAAAATATGTTTTTTGCTTGTCAAGAACTAGACTCTAGTGAGCACATTTCTTTTGATCAAAATTTTTTTACTCTGTTGGGGGCTTATGTTCTTTATCCAAATGACCTTTGTGCTCTATTTCTTCATTAAATCAAAAAGTCCTTAAGAAAGTGATTTGGCCTGTTAAGTAGAAGCCTAATAGGCCACAATAGCCCAATAGGCCAAGTCACTTTCTTAAGAGCTTTCTTTGCTTTGGAATGTTGATGTTCTATTGACATGTTTCCCTCTACATCTATAGATACCTGGTGAGACTAAGTTGTCTAAGTTTTGCTTTTTTACCTTTTTAACTACTGAAATAAAATTTTATGTGTTGTTTAGGCACTAAACCCCAATGAGCACTAAGTTTTTGTATTCTGACGGGCTTCTAGTCTTCATCTAGATAGTTTGTGAGCTAACATAATCTTGTGTAAGGATGATAGAGTTGTATTTAGGGGTGCTTGTAGTTGTCTAGATTTTTCTTTTGTGCTCTACTTCACTATTGAAACCAAAAAGTGCTTAAGAAAGTGATTTTTTCAATTGCCTTCCACTCCAAACCCTCAAATTGCTTTCTTAAGAACTTTTTCAATTTGTGTTTTGTTTGTAGCCTAGGAGCTAGTCTTGGTCATGGTAAGGATAAAATAAACAACTAAGAAGGTTGGTGAGGAGCCCTCTATTTCCCAAGCTATCATATTAAAGGGTTCCAGTCTCAAATGTTCTCATCAAAGGAAAGGAAAATCTATGCATGTCATCCAACAAGCCAAAAAGAGGAGGTTTCACAAAAGGTTACTGTACTTAGGGAGATTTGATGAAAGGAACAAAAGGCTATGTGATGGGCCATTCCAAAGGCTCCTTTTCAAAGACTTGTGAGGGAAATTTGTAACAATTGGCAATTAGGATATAGATGGTAGAAGACTGCATTGTATGGCCTCCAAGAGGCAGTTGAGGACTGAGTGAGGACTGGATGATAGAGTTCTTCTAAGATTCCATGATTGTTGCTCCTCATTCTCATAGAGTCATAGTGATGATGAATAAATATTTTAAGACTCTTAAGATTATTTGGTATAGATACGATAAGTTCCTTCATCCTCAAGACTGGGTGGACCTAAAGATGAGAGATATTCTATTGGTGCCTCTCAAGGAAGCCAAAGCATGAAGGTATTTAAATTATTGAGGTCACACACGACAAGGGCACAATGGGCAAGGCTACTTATGAAGAAGCCATGAAAGAGTAGAGGGAGGCATATAACATGCAGTTCATTCAAGAGATATACACAAGGGATCTTCAGAATACGCAAAGGCTCATGAAATTGGGTTCAAGGATTATCATCAGGTTGGAAGATGTCAATTCTAAACAAGAGATTGCTTTGACCAAGGACTACATGTTAGCATTGAAGTTCCAAATTGGATGGTTCACATATACTAGGAGTGATCTTTTTACTTAGGTGGTGATATGGATTGAGTTTCTTGCCTAGGTGAGGATATGAATTGACTTCATATATAAGGCATTGAAGAAAATTTAAAAAATCCAGCATGTATAAGGTAGAGTTAAAAGAGAGATTGAAGTTCACATACTTGATCCATGTATCTCTTCCCCATTAAGAAATCCAAGGGTGTTTACCGTTGATCTTATGAAGTGGTTTAAGCATTGCAACTCCAGCTTGACCACTTTAATTATCTTCCCTTATCACTTAGAGTAAGTGAACAAGGCCTCCTACATAAGAACCATATCATAAGGTTGTTTAGTTTTTGCAAGCACCATAATAGGATGATCCTTATTCATGTGGGTGGAGGACACTTATCCATGCAAAGTATATGCTAGATACTTACATCCTAGATGTGCAACCAGATAGAGTATGTATATAAATCTATATATTCATATTGACTTGTATAAATGCCAGTAGAAGACAAATATATGATTCAATCTTTATAACTCTTGTTCTTGCTCATAGATTATAGAGGAAAGTTACACACAGTGTTTATGTGGATGGTTATAGATCGATTGCCATAGAAAAGCTCCTTCATTATGCTCACAAAGCACACCCAAAAAGGGATCCAAAGGTAGTCTTTCTAGAGTGAAGGAGCCTGTTGTCATAGTTAGGACCACAAGTGCTATAAAGACACACAAAACCATTCTAGTTGAGGAGAGTCCCAATGTAGAGGAGAAGCTTTTCCACTAGGACTAACTTCCACAAACACATCATGCTTAGCCAGTACATGAGCATCAATTGCTTGGAGGTGGACTTGTTGTGTCCGAGAGTTTGTAGCCTCTACCTCATGAGCGCCCAGCTTCTGAGGACCCATCACATGTGCAGCCTCTATAGACCTCATAGGCACCCAACTTCTGAGGGCCCTTCACATGTGCAACCTTCGACTTTAGCTGCATATGAGGATCCTTCACATCAGTAACCTTTGACTTCATCTGCATAGGAGTAGATGATGTCATTAGTTGTACTCTAAATTTTTGTTATGACTCAATCATTCTTGTATTGCAATATACCATACCTATAATCAAGAGTTTTGATTTATCTCAACTATCCCATTTGGGATATCTTTGCATCAAATTGTGCTTTTTCTTCTTTGCAGTACCTATTAACATGTAGTCTTAATTACTGGTGCGAATTACAAAGCAAAAACATTGAATTGTAATAAATATTCAAGGTTTACCTTCTTGTTGTTGAGAATGAATGAAAAAAATTTTGAAACACTACTACTGTCTCCATATGAATGTCATGGCACGATTGGGCAAGTGTACAGCATTGTCTGAGTGATATAACACTCAACAAGTGTCCATTATCATTAATAATAATGTCAAGTGATTCATTCTTAAGAGAAAAGGAGTTAAGATCTCTATCCATTGGAACTAGTTGCTTCCAAATCAGTCAACTATGTTTATAGTAAAAAGAAAATATAAAATTATGAGTCACAATCATGTACTTAAGTTTAATCAAGTTGTGCACAATCTCTCAGTGCACTTTGTTGGATGTTGTCTAATCCCAACCATCATCTAAGAAGTGTGGAATGCCTTCATCTCCATGTTCTTTATAAGTGAGCATTATTTTGCAAACCTTAACTGGACATTTGTTGAACAACTCTAAAAGACTATGATTGGCATGCAAATATTTATTTTAACAATTCTAGTAGCAATGCTAGGCCATAAAGATCATTGTACTTCTGTAAACAGCTTGGCTCTATATGTCTCTATTACATTGCCATGAGGAATTGTCTAATACATGGTATTCCATGCTTGGAGATCTTGTTTTTTCAACATACCCTGCATATTATCTAATTTTCCTACTAGTTGGTAAAAATGATCGTGGAAAAATATACCTGATTGAGCTAATTGTGCTGAAGTTCTACCTTGATATTGCAATTCTACTATTGCCCCATGTAGCACATTAAAGAATCCTAAAATGCATTGTATAGGCTGCCACTGCTCATAAGATGTAGGATATATATCTGAAGTAAAGAGTCATATATTGGGGTCAAGAATAAGGCAAAAAAGTTACGGTTACAAAACATGAAGACTCAAAGGGATCAATAACATAAAAAGCAAAAAAGTTTGAGTTATAATATATGAATGATCGAAGAAGTCACTTACAATTGGGTTTGTAATGTGGAAGATATTCTGGATAATCCTGCAACACTAGTTCTTTATGCATGTACACATGTTGAATCAATATTTCCTTTATGGCTTTCTTTCCATCCAATGTTCTAAAATCTTTCACCCTACCATTCCAAGATGCCAAATTTTATTTGCTTGATTGTGGTCTCTTCCTTCTCGTGCGTTGCATTTGCACCCAACTTCCTTTTGCTATAACTAATCTTTGCTAACAACCTTCTACATTGACCCTGTTAGCAATTTTTGCAGGAGATATAGAAGAAGCAAGTCGATGAGGTAAAGAGCTCACATCGATATCTTGGTCGTTGACATTTTGACATAAGTGAGAGCATGGTTTCCCATCGCCATAGAGAACCTATAGAAGAAAATCCAATCTAGAACTTGAACACATAAAAATTCAAAGAAATAGGTCAACAAAATGTTTGTATCATGGTCCTCAAAATTTTGATCAACACAGTGTTTTGCACAATGCATGATCATGGTCCATTGGAAACTAATCCAATTTAAAACATAAACATCTAAAAACTCAAAGAAACAAACTGTTTAAGCAAAGAGCTTACGTTTATATCCTGGTTCTCATCATTAGCAAACTCTATAGAGTATATGTAAGTTGTAGGTTGATGAGAAGAAACTCTCACCTCTATGTCAAGGTCTTTTGCATTATGAGTTACACATTGTTTCAAATTGCGACACCTTGCGTTGCCTATCACTATGGGCAATTTGTGAAAGAGAATTGAACTTGGAAATGGGTGAAACGCAAGCGGAAAAACTAGTTTAGGAGGGAAAGTGAGAGAATCCTTGAGTTGTAAAAGAGATCTAATAAGCACGTAAATAGGTGAAATGCAAGCGGGAAAACTAGTTTAAGAGAGAAAGCACATTTGAATCTTTGATTCATCAAAGACAACTGAACATGCCAATGGGCAAAATGCAAGCTAGAAGAGGACATTGTCAGATTCAGAATCTTGTCAAGGATCATTTCATTTATTATTTGCAGTTGTATATCCGTAAAGTATTGTTTGTTCCTCACATTTTATGAAATTATTCTAGTTTTGTTTAATTTTCCCAACGTTAGATTGGTCCTCTTTTGATTGGTGGAGAGGGATTTTGCATTTTTGCTAAAAGGCCCCAAAATGAGCTCCCTTTTTTCCTAATGCAAACTTTTAATTTCCAATTGCAAGCCAATAGCCCAATTAAAAAGCATGTTCTTCAAGTAAACTTTTATAAGAATTTGTGATTCCTTGCTATTAAAAAAGCCAAAGCTCTTTCGTTGAATGCAAATGTTGCATTTAATTATGATGAGTGACCCAACCCCTCCCCCCAAGTGAACAACCCCTTGATTTGTTATAAATCTAGCAAGAAGTAGTCATTCATAGAGAAATAATACCTTTCAAAGGTTAAAAACCTTGCTACTGTTAAATATCTCTCTCCCTGCCTTGCAGTTATCCCCTTAGTACTCCTTTAACCATCTAGTTTGGTGCCTTCATAGCCATTGATGTTCGCTTGCCTATTATGCCTATATTTACAATTAAAAGTCACATTGTATCAATGATACAATAGTTTGGGACACTTTTAATGTTTGAAGGCATTCAAGTTTGTTAATGCTTTATTTAATGCCTCTAATTTCATGTTTCGGATGTGTTCATAATAATTAGTCTAAATGGATTCCAAAATAGATGAATTTGAAAGTCGAGATGCGTAGACCCAAAAGCCCAAGACATACAAGCTTGAAATTGAGGAGTATTGGATGCAGAACCTTGGCTCTATTGAAATCGAAACGTCTAGACTTAAAACTTGGAATAGCTATTGTAAATTTGGAAAATTGTCTCTTGATGGAGTAGGAAAAAAGAAGGATCAATTTCTGAGAGTATCTTTGAAATCATCAAAATATGTTACATCTGTTTTACTTCTAGTGGTTGAGCTAGGGATACATTTTACTTGGTGGTAGAGAATGCTTGTGAGGGGGAGGAGATATCTACTTAAAAGGGGCTTAAAAAGACTGATGCAAGGAAAACTCCTTTGAATGTTACAATTGACCATAAGGGTCTTGAAAAGTGTATTAAGGAAGATAAGGAGAATTGCCTTGTATTATAGAAAAGGGGATAGCTTGCATTTGTTGCAAGGAGGGGCTATAGAAGAAAGAGGGATTTACTAAGAGCTCTCAACGAAAGTAGAATGGAAGAGGGAGAGAGAGAAACAAAGAGCCACACAAGTTTTTGGTGGGTGCAGGACACCCTAATCTTCTTTTTCATTCCTTTATATATGTGTTTGAGTATTGTACATAACCGGGGCAAAGGCACAGTGACCTTTAACCCCCACAACCTCCCGCTTAAAGGACAATGTGCCTTTAAGGGAGAACAACTAGAGAGCATACTATCCAATGCCCATCAATACACGACAATACTCAAACTGCTGACTAGGTAGACTCTTCGTCAACATATCTACAGGGTTATCATCTGTATGAACCTTGACAAGCTCTATGCACTTGTCCTCAAGTACCTCTCTCATGAAATGGTACCTGACCTCAATGTGTTTGGTCTTTGCATGAAAGATCAGATTCTGTGCTAACTGAATAGCACTCATGGAATCACTATGCAATGTTGGTACACCGGTATGAATCCCCAAATCTCCCACCAGCTAATCAAGCCATATAGCCTCCTTGCAACCCTCTGTGGCTGCAACATACTTAGCATTTGTGGTAGACAAAGCAATGCACTTCTGTGCATGAGACATCCACAACACTGCACCACCTGCAAAGGTGAACACATAACCAGAAGTGGATCTCCTACTATCCACATGCCCTGTATAGTGCGAATCTATGTACCCAAGTACATGCATGTCTCCTCTACAAAAGCAGATGCACATCTCCTTGGTACCCTTCATGTACCTCATGATGCACTTAACTGCCTCCCAATGCCTCTTTCCTGGATTAGCCATATACCGGGTAACAACTCCCACTGCAAATGCAATGTCTGGTCTAGTAGCTATCATAGCGTACATAAGACTCCCAACCACTGATGCATAAGGGACCTTGGCCATCATGGCCCTCTCCTCATCTGATTTGGGACTATCTGTATGACTCAGTTTCACATATGGAGGCAATGGAGTACTCACTGCCTTCCCCCCCTCCATATTGAAATGCTGCAATACTTTTGTAACATACTCCTTTTGTGAAAGCCAAAGGAGTTTCCTACTCCGATCACGCGTGATGCGCATACCAAGAATATGACTTGCAAGTCCCAAATCCTTCATATCAAAGGCCTCATCCAACTTGGCCTTTAATGCATTTAGCTCATAAGTATTCTTGCTAGCCAATAGCATATCATCCACATATAGTGCTAGGAGTATCAAGCTATTATTATTAGCCCTTTTAGTGTAGAGGTAGTGATCAATTTCACTCCTTCTTAAACCTTGGGATCGAATGAAAGCATCAAACTTCTGATACCATTCCCTAGGCACTTGCTTAAGACCATAGAGACTCTTCTTCAGCTTGCAAACTAAATGCTCTTCGCCCTTTTCTTAAAGCCTTCCGACTGCACCATGTAAATTTCCTCATGCAGATCCCCATGTAAGAAAGTTGTCTTGACATCCATTTGAATAAGCTCCATATCCTCTGCTGCCACTAGTCCAAGCATGCATCTAAGTGTGGTCATCTTCACAACTAGAGAGAATATCTCATCAAAGTCCACACCCTTCTCTTGCTTGAATCCTTTAGCGACCAAATGGGCCTTGTACCTAGGCACATCATCACCTATAACCTTCACCTTGTAGACCCATTTACATGGCAATGCTTTCTTTCCATGTGGTAAAGAAACCAAGTCCCAAGTCTTATTCTTCATAAGTGAACTCATCTCTGATTGCATAGCATACTCCCATTTGCGTTTATCCTCGCGCATCATAGCCTCTCTGTAGCAAGAAGGCTCCCAGTAATCAATAAGCATCGCATAGTCTACCCGTGGAACAAACCTATCAAGCGGTCTAGACACTCTAGATGATCTTCTCAAGGGCATTTTAGCTTGCTGTCCCACCTGCATATCAGCCACATTTGGCTTATCATTTCCACCAATAGATGATCCATCATCTACCCTTGATTGTATACCTGATTTAGTGTGAGATGCCACGTCCAAATTCAACAAGTAACGTGAATTCCACTACTTGCCCAAGCTTGGGTAGGCAAGAGCTCCTTGCCTAAGTGCTTGGGTGAGAGATTTCTTTATCTACAAAAATTTAATGTAGTGTGCTTGGTGGGACTTTAATGCACCACCTCCTTTGATGGACTTGACTGTCGAGGCATGGTAGTGGATATGCAACCCTACCTACCAGAAACCAAAGTAATATTATATGGGTTGGCGAGGTTTTGGGGTGTAACCGCCTTGAGGTGATAGAGGGTCTGTGAGGTGGAAAGTTGGGGAGGTAGCAAGCTAAGGGTGTCCACTTTTGGACCACCCACGGGTGAGTGTGACACCCCCTCGAGTGAAAATACAAAGGTTTTGATTCCATGTGAAATACCTCGATCGAGGTATCGTGTCCAATGAAATTGGCACATGTGGACATCCAAACCGAGCCCATACCTCGATCGAGGTCTTGCATTTTAATCAACCGAACCAAGCCTATACATGAGTTGGATACTCGAGACGCACGGATTACAGAGTTGGAGGCATTGTTGGCTGAGTCTAGGGTTGAGGTTAGTTATTCTCATTGTGTGTTTTGAATTAAAGTTTTTTGGTTCATTCTCACCATGTACGCGACATGTTTGCTTGGCAGGCACATCTATTGCGATAGGATATGGATTCTCATGTACGACAGCTGGAGGTGGATATGGAGTCTTGTGTATGACAGTTGGAGGTGGGTTTGGAGGAGCAGAGCATTCGGACACACATAGCCTACCATCGAGCGGATCATTATATTTTGCAGTTGAGGCATATTAGTCGTGATCCATCTTGCCATAGGATCCACCCCAGTACCCTGCCCCTCCTGTAGATGTGTCGACTAGGACACCCATAGATGCACCAGTCATAGCCAGGCTTCCTACCACCACTTACGTCCTTTGCCACGAGGATTTTGACACCGTAGGGTGGTTTAGACTAGGGTGCGGCCACATCGCACATCTCCATTGCATGACCCGCCACATGGTGGCACGATCAGTGTGCCCTATTTGCTTTGCTGACATTGATGTGGCCACATACAAAGGACTAGGCATGGATGATCTGTATCCTAGTCATCGTCAGGCGATTGATCCATTTGCCTGTGTGGTCTTGACAGAGCACTACAGGGAGGAGGCATAGAGACCTTTGCTGCAGTAGGAGGGTGTTGATACTTCAGTGGTTGTAGCGTGTCTTTTGCAACGCTTCTCGTATGGTGATTTCATGCCAGGTGACGAGGCACGAGCAGAGGAGGCACATCGTATTGAGCAAGAGGTAGAGCTTCAGATATCATTGCAGCAGTGGGTGGAGCAGTAGCTTGGGTGGGGCCAAGACCAGCATCTTCTACATATAGAGATGATTACTCGAGCTGATTTGAGGCACGAGTATTTGCAGATGCATGACTTTGGGAGCTGAGGCACGCATACATAGAGGAGGCGAGGGAGGTAGAGATGGCAGCGGTGGCTCGTGCAACATGCCCTCCTCATCATCAGGATGAGGTTGGCCCATTTGATCCAAAAGATGAGGTTGGCCCATTTGATCCGGCTTTGCCTGAGGGTACACATCGCGGACGGTTGGGCAGCGGGTCATACAAGAGCCACATCAGAGGATGACTAGAGGATCATATGTGGAGTTATTAGATTCTTATTTAGGATAATTGTTCATGCTTCACAATATCTTGTTTAGGGATGCACTTCTGCACGATGATGATGATGATGTACACATTCATTTTGGTACTTTCATGATGTTGTTCTTACTTTTATGATGTATGAGCATTTTGGTACTTTGATGATGTTGTTCTTACTTTGTTTATCTCAGTTTATAGTTTGTTCAAATCTAACATAAGCATTTAAAATTAGGAGTATCATTTTGAATTTCAGATATCTCAATTCACACATCTAATACATAAGGTATTTTAAAAATAATGCCGTGTGAAGTAATTCTAAACATTAAGCATTGAAAAGGTGTTCAAGTATAAGGTCTCTCTCTCTCTCTCTCTCTCTCTCTCTCTCTCTCTCTCTCGTGCTATGAACTTTATCATTTTGAATATCATATTGAATTTCGTATATATCAATGCTTGCAATTATTACACTAATATTGTCACTAATTTTTGTAAATTATACATTAAGAAAAAAATGTCAATGTTTAGCATGGAATGGTGCTCAATGGTAGTAACATGTGTCAAACATTAATACATGATTATGTACAATTGGTCCAAAATCATATAATACGTATATAATTTTTCATAGGTAGTCACTAGTAGGGAGTGCATGCAAAAATGCATGCATTGTACCTTCCACGCGGCACATACGAAATCGATTGGCAACCGAATCTTGCATGGATGTATGTCTAGGGTAGCTAAGAGCCGTGCAAAGTTTCATCCCCAACAGATAAGTCCACATGCGTATTTGGTTAGTATGTGCGCCATTTTTCATACGTAGTCACGGGGTAGTCACTAGTAGGGAGTGCAAAAATGTACGCATTATACCTTCCACATAGCACATACCAAATCAGTTGGAGACCAAATCTTGTAGGGATGTATATCTAGGGTAGCCTAAGGGCCGTGCAAAGCTTCATCCCCAATAGATAAGTCCACATGCCTATTTGGTCGGTATGTTTGCCATTTTTCATACGTAGTCACTAGTAGGGATTGCAAAAATGTACGCATTATACCTTCCACATGGCACATACCAAATCAGTTGGAGACCAAATCTTGCAGTGATGTATATCTAGGGTAGACTAAGGGCCATGAAAACTTTCATCCCCAACAGATAAGTCCACATGCCTATTTGGTTAGTACGTTCACCATTTTTCATACGTAGTCACTAGTAGGGATTACAAAAATGCACGCATTATAACTTCCATGTGGCGCATACCAAATCAGTTGGAGATAAAATCTTGCAAGGATGTATATATAGAGTAGCCTAAGGGCTGTGCAAAGTTTCATCCCCAACAGATAAGTCCACATGCGTATTTGGTTAATACGTGCACCATTTTTCATAGGTAGTCACTAGTAGGGATTGCAAAATTGTACGCATTATACCTTCCACGCAGCACATACAAAATTGATTGGCAACCAAATCTTGCATGGATGTAGGTCTAGGGTAGCCTAAGAGCCGTGCAAAGTTTCATCCCCAACAGATAAGTCCACATGCGTATTTGGTCAGTACGCGCACCATTTTTCATACGTAGTCACTAGTGGGGAGTGCATGCAAAAATGTACGCATTATACCTTCCACGCGGCACATACCAAATCTATTGGCAACCAAATCTTGCATGGATGTAGGTCTAGGGTAGCCTAAGGGCCGTGTGAAGTTTCATTCCCAATAGATAAGTCCACATGCCTATTTGGTCAGTACGTTCACCATTTTTCGTACGTAGTCACTAGTAGGGAGTGCAAAAATGTAAGCATTATACCTTCCACGTGGCACATACCAAATCATTTGGAGACCGAATCTTGTGGGGATGTATATCTAGGGTAGCCTAAGGGTTGTGCAAAGTTTCATCCCCAACAGATAAGTCCACATGCCTATTTATTTGGTCGGTACGTTTGCCATTTTTCATACGCAGTCACTAGTAGGGATTGCAAAAATGTACGCATTATACCTTCCACACGGCACATACCAAATCAGTTGGAGACCAAATCTTGCAGGGATGTATATCTAGGGTAGCCTAAGGGCTGTGAAAAGTTTCATCCCCAACAGATAAGTCCACATGCCTATTTGGTCAGTACGTTTGCCATTTTTCATACGTAGTCACTAGTAGGGATTGCAAAAATGTACACATTATACCTTCCATGTGACACATACCAAATCAGTTGGAGACCAAATCTTGCAGGGATGTATATCTAGGGTAGCCTAAGGGTCGTGCAAAGTTTCATCCCCAACAGATAAATCCACATGCGTATTTAGTTAGTACGTGTGCCATTTTTCAGACGTAGTCACTAGTAGGGATTGCAAAATTGTATGCATTATACCTTCCATGCGGCACATACGAAATCGATTGGCAACCAAATCTTGCATGGATGTAGGTCTAAGGTAGCCTAAGAGCCGTGCAAAGTTTCATTCCCAATAGATAAGTCCACATGCGTATTTGGTTAGTACGTGCACCATTTTTCATACGTAGTCACTAGTAGGGAGTGCATGCAAAAATGTATGCATTAGCAACCAAATCTTGCATGGATGTAGGTCTAGGGTAGCCTAAGAGCCGTGCAATGTTTCATCCCCAATAGATAAGTCCACATGCATATTTGGTCAGTATGTGCGCCATTTTTCATACGTAGTCACTAGTAGGGAGTGTTAGATATCAATGCTCCGCTCTCGTGTAACTACACGGGAACTAGCTAACTCTACTTGTAAGCCACCATATGAGGAGAAGGCATTTGAGTAGCTCGGTTATCCGGTAGATCCTGGTTTGGACACTAGATGGGGGCCATGTGTGGCTTGATGGTTGGATGGCTTCAGATAGAGTTGGCACACCGCCAACTAGGCTACATGCAAGTGTGGGAAGGCATCCCTTGACTGACCACACTGAGGGTAGATGGAGCATTTCTTGGGGCAGCCCACTCTCGAGTTGCGAGGCCCGTTTGGAGCCTCAGATGATCTCGGATGGTTCTGGGCCGAACGGGGATTGTAGGTTAGTTGCTCTGTTTTGTGCACCGGTTCTATCGTATGGTCGATGGCCTATTTCGGGACCGACCCCCAATCGACCCTTTTGGGCGGGCTGGGTCGGTCACCCAATTGAGCCTAAGCGACTACGACTGGTGGCTATATAAGAGCAAGCCTGTGAAGCCCATTTTATCACTGGCTACAGCAACCCTGATTCCTTAGCATCTAGCCTCCGTCTTCTATGGTTTCCAGCATGCCATCGAAGCTTCTTTCACAGGAGCGCACGGCTGGGAGGCAGCGCCATCTACTGTATCAATTCTACAGTAATCAAAATTTAGTAAACAAAATTTTGATTCTCCATACTATCTTGTTTTCTCTCTTGCGTACGAGATCCTATTATCTATTGAGCACAGACGTTCTATTATTTTCTTACAGGGAGTGCATGCAAAAATGTACGCATTATACCTTCCACGCGGCATATACCAAATTGATTGGCAACCAAATCTTGCATGGATGTAGGTCTAGGGTAGCCAAAGGGCCGTGTAGAGTTTCATCCCCAATAGATAAGTCCACATGCGTATTTGGTTAGTACGTGCACAAATTTTCTTAGTCACATTTTTAAAATGTCCTAAAGCACAAAACACAATTACAACATAACTATTAATAAACAAATTTTTGTTTTACGAAAACAACAAATCCCATTGAGAAGACAACGGACATCAATATAAAATAGAATCTAATATAATGATGTGTATGAATGTGTATAAAACCATCATAGTGAAATATAAAATATGAGTCCATGAAAATTACAATGGTATGCTCACACAGTGAGCCTATACTTATTGAATACAAAAATATGTAATACCCAATAAAAATCTATCTGATCAACTAATGATCCCCAAAACTCTGATATGTAATGTGCTACTCCTCAAGATCGGCTCTCATGCCAATAGTTGCAAGTATGCTTTCATGATCCTCCACTGCAAGGTGCCATCATGGAGTGGACATTGCCTTGTGAGTGCGAACATGACTCAAAGTAATCTTGATCGTAACAGCAAGATGAGAATACATGTATGCCTCCTGATCCGCCATGTACTCCTGGAACTCAATATAATGACCACACCTCTGTATCTGCTAAAAATAGTAGCCACCTACGATCATGCTATGAGCATCGAAGTGCATCCCATGCCCATCCACTATATCCTCATTCAGCACACTCTTTGCCATAGAGCATCGCAACAAGTAATAATACACACCCTCCTCATTGCCCTCCCAAGCAATGACTGCGAAGATATCACCAATATGCAACATATCTGTAAGTTGGTCGTAATCTCTAGAGGAACTAAATCCCACATCCTGATCATCATGTACCTCCTCCCAAGGCTGGAAGGGAGAAAGCACTCGCCGTGCCCATGGATTGGCCCATGGTATCATGGAGCACCCTCCCCAATCATCATCAATGCATGCGAAGCAAAAACATGCAAACCGTTGAGAAAAGATCGTGGGTTAAGACTCACACCTATGCTCCTGATGGAATGGAAATCAAGAGTGCCAGACACTGAACGACAATTAAAAGGCCTAGATCGATCAATACTCCCAATGTCCATGGACCAAAAATACCAACTCACCACCCTATCGTCACGCGACTGAAACACGCGACTGAAACGAGGAGATAGCACTAGTGGATAAGTGATGGCTGCACCACCAGACCACATCATGTGCATCCTTGAAGCGATTGGCACTATGACGCAATTGGTATCGATGCAAAGCACACTTCACGCAAGCACTTGCACCATCATGCTCTCCCTTACCATGCCCTGTCTCGAAGTAGCTCCATGTGATCGAAATGCTTGTCTCACGGTGCCATCTGTAGAACCAATCAAACTATCTAGCAGATTTGAATTGACCACCACAACCATCTGACCAGATCCAGTGTCGCTGCCATGTGACACCACGATCCCTCAAGAAACTATCATGCAAAGTGAAGCAATGCTGCACAAAATGGGCATCATGCGATCGATCATCGCTAATGTAGAAGTGATAATCTCGCACAATGACACGTGAATCCATGGTGCTATCAATGCCATCCACATGAGCCTGTGCATGACGATAGCTAGTGTGCACAAATATAGCAACCTGCAATATGGCATTGAAAAAAAAAAGACTATTGAAATAATTCAATATAATGAGGCCATAAAAAACCAATAACTCAATCACACATCACCTGTTCGGAGAAATAATTCTTCGATTGGATCTCATGCTGTGGTGCAAAGGTAGAATTCTCCACAAAGTCCACCACTGAGACAACCACCCCTGTAGGAAATGTCCTCAAACATGCACGAAACTGACGATCCTCCCACTTTGCAGTGTGCGAGTAGCGTATGTAGTGGTACAGCTTCCCTCAGAAACTATCAGTGAATACAACACATGGAATCTCCTTTCCCACAAGCTACAACCTCCTCGACTATGCACCACCATCTAATGTCAGGGTACTATTCTCATACTACTGCCAATGAACCATCTGCACATCACAAGTATCTAGTGCAACTCGTGGCACTCTAGCAAAGTCACCACACAAAGTACACCTAGCTTCCACACAATCAAGGGAGTGGAATAAAGCATCGCCATCTCATGTACACAATATGGAATGAATGGAGTCATGAGGGCTAGTAGGAACCACTCCCCTATGACCATCAAGGGAATGGAATACGTCATACATCAATCCAAAATCCACATGGTAGCGACAACAGCACATGTCACGCTCCTAAGAGCATCGCACAAAGCATGGCCTGCATCGCTCAAATGACCTCTGCCCAATCCTGAACTTCGGGTGCACCTCTACAAACTGAGTGTACAACTCAGTTTGGGTACACTCCAAAAAACATGCACCATGCTCAATGTACACACTGCATGACACCCTCTTCTGTAATGCCTTCTTGAACACCGGGGATGCTCTACAATGCTCCTCCCAAAACTGCTGTATGAAGGACCTAGTGGAATCATCCAACAATCGATCGCTGCGAGGTGCACGACCACTCAAAGCCCAAAGAGCATCAGTCTCACTATCCTCTAGACTCTGCCTCTAATCATGCCTGCTCACAATGTGTGTGGTGCAATCTGAAGAAGACGTGAAGCGGTATGCACATGGCTTGTCATCTGAGTCTACTAATGGCAGCCACAATAGCACGACATGCTGCCAAGGCATCACTTGAGTTCCTATGCTTAATAGAAGAATAGGAACATCGAACACTGCTAAAGACCTTGCTACATACAACCCTATCTCTACGTGCACCAAGACCAGCAAGCCTCCTACACTCTACCAAGTCAGGGTGATCAACTAGGGACGTGAGAAGAGCAGACTATGAAGCTGGCATAAGGTCACTAAAAAAAGACTGCACAATCTTGCTAGTACGATGACGGATAGTGGACTTCGGCAAGTCGCATCGTGAAGCAACACTTCTGCTACAAGGTGGGGCAAGGGGATCAATGGGAGATGGTAGGGTGGAGGGGGGAAGGGAGGCGCCAAGGTGAAGGGGGGGAGGGGGAGGGGGAGGGGGGAGGGTGGAGTGGGAAGAGGTAGAGGTGGAGGGCAAAATGTTGGTGGCTAGGGGAAGGGCGGAGGTTGGAGGTAGGGGAGCAGATGAGGATGTAGAGATGGAGTGGGGGTGGGAGTGGGGGTGGAGGTGGAGGTGGGATGTAGAGATGGAGGTGGATAGGTGGTGGCAGTGTGAGCTCTAGCTCTAGAGGCTCTCTTACATTCACGAGCCTTCCGCTTGCCCTCCTCGTCAACGAGATTTAGGGGGGGGGTTCCTACATCTTTCACGTCTACTAGCTCTATGGCTTTGAGAACCCATTCTCAATGAAAGTAGGATGGAAGGTGTGACAAAGTGATGGGGAGGCAAGAATGGCTAAGAATGGGTGAAATGAACCAAAACGTGGTGTCTTATAGAGAGCATGAATCATCCACTAGATTGCTCTTGATTATTATTGGTGGAGAAGGTGCTAAGATTGAAAATAATTGGCTACTAAAATTCCATTTGACTTTGTTTTGAAACTAATTTTTGTGGTCTACTCAAATAAGTTGATTTTAATCATATTATATATACATAGAATCCAATGTTAATTTTAAATATTTTCATCGTTTGATTTTATTTCAGTTTAATATTCACATAACATATGTGCCTATCTTGATTGATATTTTCGTTAATGCAATTTGAGAATAACCTATGTGATAAACCATGATAATTTGATTATTTTGCCACTTCCAAATATCTCCAAATACCTCGATCGTGGTCATAAACCATGACAATTTGATTATTTTGCCACTTTTGGATACCTCCAAATACCTCGATCGTGGTCATAAACCTCTATCATGGTATTCTATGCTTCATGTACTCAAATCACCTCCAAATACCTCGATCGTGGTCATAAACCTCGATCGTGGTACTCAAATCACCTCCAAATACCTCGATCGTGGTCATAAACCTCGATCGTGGTATTCTATGCTTCATGCACTCAAATCACATGCATGTATAACTTACCATGCATGTTGATGATGTGGCTTGCCATCATCATGATGTGTATACATGTGGCTAATGTGGCACCATGCATGGTGATGATGTGGCAATATGGTGTGAAATATATGAGGCTCTTCCATGACATGGAAATGTGATATGGCATGATGAGTTGGCATTCATGAGGTGGTAGATTGACATGGCAAATTGAGGTGGAGGGATTGGTGATGTGGCAATGTTGACGAGGTACGCTAAGGTGGCAAGGTGTGATGACATGGCTCTAAGAGTTCCTATGATGTGGAATGATGAGGTGGCACATGTGGCTGATGTGGAAGCACGTGTGGCAATGTAAGGTGACATGGCAACGAGTGATGTCACATCTCCTTGATGACATGGCACCATGTAGTCTAACAATGTGACATGGTGGCAAGGCAAAAATAGATGACTCAGCCTTCCACATGGGTAGCATGCACACTCCAAAGGCTTGCCACTAGGTCAATGATGCTCCTAACCTACTTCACCAAGCCTAATACCAAGCCTACCTTGTCTTGGTATTAGGCTTGGGTGGCCCTTTTTCCCCCACAAAAGGGAGATTCAACTTGTGGAGGCCATAATGTACCGTTCCCTTACTCAAATTTAACCAAAATTTTTTCCTCTTATTCATCACGTGGAGGACTAGAAATATTGACATTTTTGAAATGTTTGGTCATGTTTAAGAATTACTAGATTTATTTTTAATATTCTTTGTTGATCCTCTAAGGAGTAAAAGTAAAAATTAAACTTTAATCTCCCTAAATCTAATCATTGGATTTGGGATTTGATGATTGAATCACACACCCTTATGTGCCTACTAACCTTCCACTCAATTGGATTTGCTTAATTATTCAAAATACTTAAAAAATGTGGTGTGCTACTAAAATGTATGTATTTTATGACTTTATTTATTGTAAATAATTATTTATAATTAGATAAATCATTCAAATAATTACCAATAAATCAAGTTAAGCTCTACATAATGTAAAGAGACCACTTACAAAGTTTCAATAACATTTAATCTAAAATGAGTGAGAAATTCAGAATTTAGTATGACACTCTCTGTTCGTGACAAAGGTATGACCGCCCTGGAACCATGCCATGTGACACAAAGAAATTTTTTGTGCATGCATCGAATTTTCAATCAGACCATACCATTGTGTGCACAATAGCATGTGTGATGTTGTGTTTGAAGACTTCAAAGACTAGATCCATAGGGAAGTAGGTGAGATTTGCAGTTTTGTGTGCCGAAAAGCTTGTTTTTCCACCTCCTAAGGATTGGGGAGTGAACAAAAAGTGGACACCCTTAGCTTGCTACCTCCTGTTGAAGCTTTTCTCTATTGCGAACGTAAAACTTCTCTTGAAGAGAAAATTTGGGGGGAGGGATTTTTAAAAATAATTTTTAATATACCTCACTCACTTGCCCCTTTAAGCCCCTTTATGGTCAATATATGTGGGCAAGTTGCTTGGGACATACGGGTAGTAGGCAAAGGTTCACAGTACTAGGTGATTGAAAACAAAGTAACACACCGGTTCAAGCATGAGGCTAGGATGCGAGGCCTAAGGGAGAGGGGGGAGGGGGGGGGGGGGATTGATCCAAAAGGGGGGCGAATGGGGTAGAGGCAAGTGGAAGGGAAGGAAGGGAGGAGCCACACAAAACCCAATCCCTTGTGATTCTCATCATCTCCAAAAGAGACGGGAAAAAAAAATAGGCAAGGCGATATGCTACCATTCACCACCTCACAACATAGAGGACAAAAAAACACACACAAACAATATAGATACACAAAATACAACATATATTACGTTACAACAGGGACAGCCAACCCTCTCTGTGTCATTATCCTCTAGATCTGTTATGGCTATGGCGACGAGGCTGGTCTTCAGTACACCAGCTTCCTCCTTTGCCAGCTCCAGTTCGCTCTTCTCTTCTTCCAGCTTCCATGGCGTCTCCCTCTCCCCTTCCTTCTCCGCTCCAGCTCCCTCCTCCCATAGCTGCTTCCTCGTCTTCTGCTCCTCCGATCGCCCCATCATCATCGGCCTCGCCGCTGACTCCGGCTGCGGTAAGAGTACCTTCATGCGTCGCCTCACTAGCGTCTTCGGCGGTGCCGCCTCCCCCCCCAAAGGTGGCAACCCCGACTCCAACACCCTCATCAGTGACACCACCACTGTCATCTGCCTCGATGACTACCACTCCCTCGATCGTACCGGCCGCAAGGAGAAGGGTGTCACTGCCCTTGACCCCCGTGCCAACAACTTCGACCTCATGTATGAGCAGGTCAAGGTTATCCGTGATGGCAAGTCCATCCAGAAGCCCATCTACAACCATGTCTCCGGCCTTCTTGACCCCCCTGAAACTATCACTCCCCCCAAAATCTTCGTCATCGAAGGACTTCATCCTATGTGAGTGCTAATTAGCTTCCCAGCCTCCATCGAAGCTTCCTCGCACTCAGAAAGATGGGAATTCACCGTCTTTCACTGTGGCATTTGCTTGTCTAGTGTATCAAGCATGCGTTTCCCAACTAAGCTTACTTGTGGATTTAGCTTTGTAAGCATCTACTCATAGGCAGCTTATCATAATTGCTGCTGGGATCTTGCGTAGCTCTGTTCCGGCTGAAGATTGTTTGGCCCATTTTCGCAGGTATGATGCCAGAGTTAGAGAACTTCTCGACTTCAGTATCTATCTAGACATTAGCGATGAAGTCAAATTTGCCTGGAAAATTCAGGTAAGGAGCTGCAAACCTTGCATTTGCTATTTTTCGGATTACAGCTCGCATTATCTTGTACAAGTTGAACGTGCAACGATGCACGTATCTCTTACGTCGCCGGGTAAGCAAGGGAGGATTGTTCCGTGCAGCGTGACATGGCTGAGCGTGGGCACAGCTTGGAGAGTATCAAGGCGAGCATTGCTGCACGAAAGCCTGATTTCGATGCATACATAGGTAAGCACCGCGCTTTGCAATGTGTTAGTCTTTGATTTTTGTCGCCATGGCAGTTGAGAGCAGTTCTCTGACCCCGACCTGTATTCATGTGTATATATCCAATGATTGCAGACCCTCAGAAGCAGCACGCAGATGTGGTGATCCAGGTCCTGCCCACGCAACTGATCCCGGATGATAACGAGGGCAAGATCCTGCGAGTTCGCATGATAATGAAAGAGGGAGTTAAACACTTTGAGCCAGTCTATCTTTTCGACGAGGGTTCTACCATCACTTGGATACCCTGCGGCAGGAAATTGACATGTTCGTATCCTGGGATCAAGTTTTTCTACGGCCCTGATACATACTACGATAATGAGGTAGAGTTTGTCTTTGTTCTGGTCTTTTCATCAGAAATTGGGTGAGTCCCTGCATTGTTTCCTTTAAACAGGTTGCAAGAATACATAGTGGCAATCCAGTTTGCTAATTTTCGAGAACTTACCTGTTTATTTTGTGGGTGACTTATTTTGGATTGTGGTCTGCCATTTCAGGTGACCGTGTTGGAAATGGATGGACAATTCGACAATCTTGAGGAGCTAATCTATGTAGAGAGCCATCTTAGCAATATTTCGACCAGGTTTTATGGTGAGGTCACACAACAAATGTTGAAGCACGCTGACTTCCCAGGCAGTAACAATGGAACTGGTTTTTTCCAGACCATGGTAGGTCTCAAAATTCGGGATGTATATGAAAGACTCACCTCCAAGGAAGGGGCTTCATTTGCATCAACGAGAGGTTAAGCTATTCTGCAAGAAGCTGCTCCCTCTTTTCCAGCTAACCGAGACAGTCAGTGCATGAAAATGGCAAATGTTGTATGTTGGACAGATGCATACCTGAGCTATGTTGCTTATGTTGACTTCTACACTCCTGTCTCTAGAGTACAAATAAAATGTACTCACTGTAGTTTCTGCTCGAATTTATATCGGCAACAAGCGTACCTCTGTTTGAGCTCCCATTGGCTCCAAGAATGTGAACAAATAACAGCGCCTATGCTTTCTTGTACTAATCAAGTTTGGACAACTACCTACGGGGTAGTTTTTTCGATTCTGTCAATGTGACATCCTTCATGTAATGCAAGTTTTATGGGTTGTAAGTTTTGGGAGGCTTGAGTGTTCTGAAAGTACAAAGTTTTTGTGCTGGTAATTTGGTTTGGCGTCTCTGAACACAACTATGTCGTTAAATTTCAATTGTCTTGGCTTTGTTAACAAATTTAGGACTACAAAGCACGAAGCCATGAATTGCACGAAGCACGAATCCATCGAAGCCATGAATTGCACCAAGAACTTTTCCATGCCTGATGCCAGGGCCATGAATTGGATACGAACATGTCAATTTCCTGCCGTGCGAAGCCATGAATTGCTTCAAGACCTTTTCCATGCTTTATGAGATGATGACAATTCATCGCCCATTTCACATCAACTCAAATCGTGTTTTTCCAGGCCAGTTGTAGTAAAGTACGAGTAATTGGCCAGTTGTAGTACAGTACGAGTAATTGCACCATTTTCCCCCGTAAGATAAGACTCTTTTGGATAGGGACGCTTTTAAAAAAATGGAGACTTTTGCGAGATGACTACCAAACGTTTGCGTGGGGTACGTGAAATGCGGGGACTGCATTGACGTTCAATTTGTATACCTTGGCTCAAAATGTATGTAAAGTGTAGCATTTTCATTGAAAGTCTACACGTTCCGTCTCTCTCCCTCGCGTAGGAAGGGAGCTCAAAGACAAGGAAATGTACGGCCATGTCACCCCTATAGACATTTCGAGGGCCATCTCTATTGAAGAGGATTTTTGGGTCAGGTATTGAACTCTAGATGTGTTTTTCTCAAAGAATGTCAATGGCTCCCACGTTGCTCTAGCTTTGTACTAGCTGTTAGCTCGCATCATTCACCTAGAGTATTTACTCACCACCATGAAAGTTTCTCTCTATGATCGGGCTTTGCATGAATTCGACCTGTAGGTTAAAGACTGAGGTGCACAACCAAGGGGAAAACTATAAGATTAAATAGTGAGATCTCTTGAATAGTATCTAGAACTTGCCCCACCCAACTATAGTGACCTTGCCATAGTATTTTGCTGCACTACTCTAGCTTGTAGAAAAGTTGCTTGAAATTGCCACAACTAAGAACACCGGTCCGTGTCGATTTTTCCTATAGGTATGCCAGCCGTCGATCACCAAGTGGTGCAAGCCACAAGTGCAGCAGAGGCATTATAAGTATAATTTCACACTTGGGCCTCACTGACTCAAAGAGAATCCAAGTCATTGAGAAAGGGAGGGAGGAATAGAGCCTTCATTCTGATGAGGTGCCCATTAGTATTAACGTGTTATATCCTTATCCTCCACCACCGACACTCAGCCACAAAGATCCTCTTTGGTCCTATCTTTTGCCTGAGAATATTGCAGCTCCTACTATGTCTCATCCCCCATATATAGCACCTCATTAAGCATCGTTCTGGATGCAAAAGAAATAAACACCGCCAACAATACCCCACGGCTTGAGGATCCTCTATTTTGAAGAATGGTTCATCTTCGCTAGTTCTTAAGTGTTCAACCTCCGTGCGGACATGAATGAAGAACAGCCAAGGTAAAGTGTTGACCCCTAGTCAACCAAGACCCACCCAAGCAATAGGTAAGGAGGCATCCTAGTTAGCCTAGTGAGCAACCAAGCAACATGCATCACCAAGCGGTGGGACTTGGGATGGCAAGGATGATCACCTGGATGCCAAGTAGATGGTCCAATAGGAGTTAGTACTCTAGAGAGATTATTGGTCAGGAATTAGGAAGGCAGTTGATAGAACCACCTGGTAGAAGAGATCCGGTGAACTATAAGCAATAGAATATTGTAATAGGGTAAGGACCTTCCTTGCTCCATTGTTTGTGTGAGTGACAAGTGAGTGGTCTTATTACTAGAGTGAATGCTCTGTCTTGAGCCAAGGTGTGAGTGTGTGTATGTAGCCCTCAGCTATTCTTATTGACTAAGACCTTCTTCATTGATACAAGCTACTTTTACATACTCATTAGTTGTCTTTTATAGTACTTGCATTGGTTGCATGCTCTCTTTCACTTGTATCCATACGGTTTCGCCCACATAGCTCAAAATCCTTTGGTTCTTTAATGCAATACTGAACCAAGCACCAAGTAGGAATGCTTGCTATGCAACTATCAGAGTGCAAGAGAGGGCAACTTCCTTCTAGGCACCACGCATGCGTTGGTCACCAAGCATCGAGCCACTAGGCCTTTGAGGGGTGAGCAAAACCGAGCAGGCATGCACATGTGTGCATGTGTATTAGGGAATCGTCCTTGTCCTTATCTACTCTAAATGTTTTTGGTCCAAAACAAATCGCATCGATAAAAGTTTGCAATAACAAGGACGGACTCCAATGTCAACATAACTCCAAAAGGTGAAGTCTTGTAGTGTCTCTAGCACCCTATTGGATGCATAATTTTGATTATCATGGGCCTGAAAGAGAATACTGGTTTGCAGAAAGGTTGGAGATTGTGACACTCACTTCAAGTCTTGGAGTCGTGCTTGTCACGGATTCACATAGATGTGGCAATTACATTATGATAGAGGGATCAATTGATGATACCATGTTGCTTCTAGGCCTTGTAGGAACAGTTGGTCTCCTTGACTTTTTGAGATTCTAACCAATATTTTATTTGGTGGAGTTTGTAACATTATCAAGCCATATGTAAATTTATTCTTTTGGAGTAATGTCGACTAGTTTAGGAGAAAATTTGGCTTCATATAAAAAGTTTGTAAAATCACCATTAAGAAGAATTGATAATTGATCATTTCCAAGCTTACATTGGAGTGCAACTAATAGTATTCTTGCCACCTATTTTGATGTATTTTGTATTTATCGTTCTCTTGGTTAGATTAAGCATCGTGTTCCATCTCCATTGATTCGAGATTTGGGATATACACCTAAAATGGACGAATTCTCTCTTGAATGACACCTAAAGACATGGACCAATGATTTTTAAAATCTATGAACTCCAAGGCATGTCAACAATTGAAGGGGGTTGATCCTGAATTTCAATACTGATGTTGAGAGGCTACTTTGATTGCCAAAAGGTGTTACATTAGGTTGGGTTAATTAGGAAAATGTTTATTAGAAATGTGGATGAAGGATATATTAGCTTGAAAGGGGGGAAGACCTAGGCTGATAGTTCTCAATTCACAAAATATCAAGGCTTGAAATTGCTAAATGAAGTGCTCAATGAATAAAGTTGGATTCAATGTGATCAAAGTGCCACTTTGTTTTCCCTTTTTTTCCTTTTAAAATTTAAAAAACACTATTGTTTTTCAATGGAGGGGGGAGGGACAAAGGGAGAAGACAAGATCATACACAAAAGTAGATAATTGTGCACTAGAATTAAAAAACAAAATGTGGTATATATACATTTGAGTGAATAAGGGTTGCTCCTATATTGAATCATATGTATATATACAAATAGTTCTCTTAAGGAAGTGTCATTTAAATCCTATTACATTTGAACAACATAAGAATTTGCTTCTAGACCAAGAATTGTTTAGTTTTGCTGAAGTTAAAAGATAAAGATGATACAATCATATTATCCTGAACTCGCCATCAAAATATATTTACACCCATGGCAGTATTGAAAATATTTGTCTTTCAATCTCAAATTGAAGTTGCACAAATGCATATACAAGGTAAACAGGTCATAAGAATTTTGGGCCACACTAAGAATACTAGTATGGGACCTGTGTGATACTGCAACATTAAATCAATTAAATGATTGTTTGATTGGTTGCATGTGTGTGTGTGTGTTGAGGGGGGGGAATTTGTGCATGCGCACGTGCATGTGCATGTGTGATGATTGTTTGATTGGCTACATGTGCGTGTCTTGAGGGGGGGGATTTGTGCACGTGCGTGTGTTGGGAGGGGGGGCACATGCACGCATAAGTGAGACACCCTCTGTCAATGCATTCATGGTAGTTTGCATCACTAGGAGGAGGATGGGACGTTTTGATTTGAAAAAAAATATTTCCTACCTTGTTTGTAGTAGAGGTAGACATATCTTCTCCTCAAGCAAACCTCCTTCCTTTTGAACATTTCTTTTCTTTTTTGGGGGGGGGGGCAAAGAAAATTTTATTATATTCTAATCATATGATTTGTACAGTGGTGTCAAAACTTGACAAAATGTTCTCCTCTAGAGAGGAATGACTGCATACAAGAAAACCACTGTCTAGTAGTGGGAAAAAGCAAAACCAGTAAAATATACTCAAGAGTTGATGTGCTTGTTGAAGGCAGGCTATGCCACATACTATGATCCCCAGCTGCATTCTTGATTATCTAAGAAAGAGACAGTGTGCTGCAAATTAACTGCATGTTCCAAAAAAGAGTTGTTGTTATGGCATCCATCATAGCAGCAGCAATCACTAGTGTAATGGGCCTATGCACACAAGATCAGTAGCAGGGAAACAATAGCCAGTGGAGGTACTCTAGTCTGCAGGTTCTTATTTGACTGGAAAGACTGAAGGGAGGAGTTGAGCCTGCATGTTAACTCCTGAGTTGGAGCATCTCCTTGCCTCTTAGATGTCTTCTTCCAGTGATCAGTTAGTAAGAACATAGCATTCATACTAATTAACAAAGAGCTGTTCAGCATGCATGACCTCATCATTGAATTGAAACTCATTTTTGGATATCCATATAAACCATAGTGCATATGCTTAGATGTGTGTCCATGTAGCATAAGGTATTTTGAGAGCATCACCCAATAGAATAAACTTCCAGTTTATAGGTTCCCCTATTCTTACACATATTTCCAAACTTTTCTTGCTCTGGGGCAAGCTATGAAGAGATGGAAGATGTCTTCCTTACTACTCACACAATATTTGCATGTGCCATCTCCCTTACCAATGCTAAGACTTCTACAGTTGGTCCAGATTGCCTTATGTAAAGTTAACCATAAACGTGTAGACATTTTCTTAGGGATTCTTCTGTCCCATATCAGCTCAAATATGATTGTCCATTTTCTTTCATTATCAGAGTTGTTCCACCTAGAGTTTAGTTTGGAAACAATCTCCTCTATACCTTTAGATGGTGCGGGTATAGGTAGGAGAGTTGAGCTGCCAACCCAACAAAACTCTCTAGTGTAATTAAGAATTCTGCCCCCCTTCCAAGTGATGTCCCCATCCCACAGCTGGATTCTGCCCATAATCAGCTCTTGTCTACATTATGTAGTCCGAATTCTCTTCTTATCTCCAACCAATTCTTCCATCTAAGATTAGTCTTGTCCCATAGGTCCCCCCCAACCAAAAAGCCCCTTCTTCACCAAGTGCCATGCTCTCAGAAAGTCATTGTCACTTAGTTGTTGTTTTGTGAAGAAGGAAGAAACCCATATGGAATCTAAGGTCATGAAGCTTCCTTTCCCAAAGAGAGTGATGTGGCATTTAATTTGTTCAAAGGCCCCCCACAGGGATTTCCACAACTGGCTCCCTTTGTTAGTGCAAGGTTTTGGGTTCCCAATGGCTGCTAATAGGGGATAGTCCTTCCATCTAGGAGCTCTGAGAGGTTTGACATGTTTGAAATTTCTGAGAAGGAGGTTAGCCCAATCACTTTCAGAATTAGTGATGGAATTAATTATCCACGTAGCTGCTAATTTGTATGCTGCCAGTTGGATATTTATGACACCCACCAGTCTTCCTTCCTTTCTTGGTTAAGTGCAGAAAGCCCACTTAACTTTGTCTATCCTTCTTCTGGTGTCGCTTCCACTCATAAGAAGGATATGCAAATCCTTATGAACTTTTCTAACCCTGTTCTAGAGAGACACCAGCATGAGAGATTAAAAATGGCAATTGGATAAATGTAGTAATTTAGCACTACCCTGCTCCCTACCAGGTTTGCCTACAATCCCCTGATACTGTCTATTTTCTTTTTGAACTTTTCTAGGAACCACTCCCATCTATCTTTCATCTTAACATTGAATCCCATAGGGATACCTATAGTAGCCTAAATATCTGCCCATGGGGAATCTTCCTACATCCAAGCTGGTCTAAAAGGTTCAGTTTGTCATCAGATAGTAATGCATAACGTGTTTTGGAGTGATTTATTTTTGACCCAGATGCATTGCAAAATATATCCATACATTCCATATCTCTTTGTATGTCTACATCCATGTTTCTGATTGTTAGGGTAGTATCATCTGCAAATTGCTGGTTTATCAGATGCTTTCCTGAGGGGAGTTCTATACCATTGATTTCTCATGTAGTCACCTTTTCTTTTATCACCCATCCCAAGGCATCAGTAGCTATAGCAAATAAGAGGGGTGCTAGAAGGCATCCTTGTCTGGCCTTCTCAACGTGAAACTCTGAGACATCTCACCATTCACACACACCTTTGCAAAGGCATTTGATAGTAACAGAGCTACATAGGAGGTAAATTTCTTTCCCGATGCCAAGCTGTTGATTGATTGTAGCAAAAAGTTCCAATTCAGCCTATCATATGCCTTATCAAAGTCTATTTTAATAAGACAGGTCTCTTGATTGCTTTCTTCAGCATGAGTGCACCCTTCCCATAAGTTGATGATTGCCTCTAATAGATGCATGTTCTTGATGAATCCATTATGTTCCTCCAGAATCCACTTGTCCATCTTGTGTCTCAGTCTCAAAGCAATTGCTTTAGCATATATCTTATAGGAACAGTTTAGCATAGTGAGGGGCCTCCAATTTTTTAAGACTGTCCTGTCCCCTTCCTTTGGTATAAGTTTAATGACCCCTCCATTCAAATTCTTTGGGAGCAGGCCCTGTTTAACACTCTCCCTCCAAACAGCCACTAAGGAGGGGCCAACAGTGTCCCAAAAGAATTTGTGGAATTCAACAGGTAGCCCATCTTCCCCAGGTGTTTTGCCATCAGCCATTGCAAACACAATCTCTTTAAGTTCTTGAAGGGATAGGTCAATTTCCAGCTGATTTTTGTCTAGCTTGGATACAAAGGATTGTCTAGCTGCATGGAACCTATTTCTGGCCTCTAGGACCTTGTTGTCTGTTAAGTCCACATTGCTTAAAAGGTTTTTGAAGTGACTGACTATGATCTCCATATTTTCTATTTCTGATTTAACCAATTCCCCATCCTCCTTTTGCAACCAAGGGATTTCCTCATGATTCTTCTTTTTTCTGATCCTTTTGAAATTCTCCTTAGTTGGTCTGCCTATCTTGCTTGCCCACCATCCCCTAAAGTGGACCTTGGCATTATGTAGCTTGATCTGTTCTTGTACTCTGACCTCTTTTCTTTTGACCAATAACTGATGTTGGGCATTGATATCATTACTTCTAGCTCTTTTTCAAGACCTTCAATATCCATTCTTCTTGCTCTAATGGCTGCTCTGTTTTTTCTAGCTTCCTTTAAGATTGCCTGGACCCTTTCAACAACATCCTTCCAACCCTGGGACAAAGAGTCAGCTGCTGCAAAAGACAAGTGCCAACTCTCTATAATCTGTCTTTGAACTGTCTGAAGCTTGAACAGGGAAGGGTCAGCCTTGAACCAAGAGTTTCCTTTCTTCCCAAACCCCAAATCAATACAAGCTAACACAGGCTTGTGGTCTGATAAAGGTGAGGGATGAAAATGTGTATTGCTTCACTTCTAGAGCTTGGTCAATCAGAGATTGAGCAATATATACTCTATCTAGCCTAGCTTCTCTCCTCAAATTACCGACCTACCTGTTGCTCCAAGTGTAGATGCTAGGAGTCCCAATGTCTACCACTTGCAAATTTTCTTTGAGATCTTCCCATATTTGTTGTTCAAAACCCTTGAGTACTGATCCCTTCTGCATCCATCTGTCTTTGATATTCTCAACCATATTGAAGTCTCCCATAATAATACAGTCACTTCCCAGATTCAGCATTGAATCCCAAGTGATACTTCTTTCCATAGAGCTTGTTGGGGCATAAACTGAGACAACTGTGAAATAAAAACTTTTCATTCTGCATTCTAAAGCAAAGCCATCTATGGTTTGGGTCCTGCCTGCACCTGATGACACAATCCTTGTAGTGAGACAATATCACAATTGCAGTGCCACCCCTTCATCATGACTTGTGAAATACCAAATTCTTCTCCTATCAACCTTTTTTAACCTATTATCCAGGGTGTCATTTGTTACTTTCACCTCTTGTAAGACAAGTAGGAGATAGAGAACTGTCTCTCAACCACTTGACTAATTCCTGACTCCTCCAAGGGTCAATTAATCTACAAACATTAAGTGTGAGAAAAGTGAATGGTTTATTTACCATTCTTACTTTTCCCCTTTTTAGCCTTGGGGGTTGGGCTTTTGGGCGGGGCACTCTGACCCTTTACTTGGGAGATCCTTCTCTTATTCAGAGTTGTGGCTTGAGGTTTGGCAGGAGGTCCAATAGGCTTACTCAGTTTTTGGGCCAAAGGAAGTTCTTCCTCTGACTAACTCTGATTTACTCATATTGGCATCTACTTGATTTACATCCTCCTCAAACTCTCTGGACTAGCCAGGTTTTATTTTAGCTTCCTCCATTTGTGCATCCTGAATCCACTTCTCGGTTTCTTGGTCAATAAGAGCCTCAAACATATTGTTGGTTGCCAAAGGAAAAGTCACTCTCTCCTTTTCTTGCTGTGCAACACGTTTCTTCGAAGCCTCTACGTTCTTGTTTGAACTGTTATCTGTCCCTGTTTCTACAGTTTTCTCCATGTCCTGATTTTTCACCCTGCCTTTGACAGTCCACTTTGGTTTAGGAGGAAGATTGGCATGTTGTTGAGCTGGCTCCTGTGTACTGGTTTAGGTCCATTTCTCTTTAAAGGGCAGTTTTTGACTGTGTGTGTTGAGAGCCCACACAAAAAGCATGAATTGGGGATGTTCTTGTACACCAGAGGCTGCTCTATATGGACACTTCCATTCCTGTTGACTATCACCAGAGTTTCTGGGAGCTCCTCAACAACATCAAATCTAACACACACCTGGGGATGGCCTCCAGGATTAATGAATTGCTCCTTTTCCACATCTATCACTTGACCTAAGCTTCTGCAAAGGTTAGGAGCTTGGTTCACTAAAGAAAAGGGAAGGTCAAGGAGTTCTACCCAAACAGGTACAAAGGTGGATCTTGGCTTATCAGGGTTGAAGTCTACTCTAGATATAGGGGTTGATGTCTTATGATCCAGAGGGCATGGTGAAGAGCCTTCCAAGCCATATCCTCAGTTTCAAATAGAAAAAAGAAGAACCCTTTTCTTAGAAATCTAACACTAGTGACTACAAGCCCTTTCCTCATCCAATTATTTCTAAGCCATCCCTCTAGAAAGGTAGCAGAAGGTCTAGGGCCAGGCAGATAACCTATTAAGGCATGTGATTCAAGCCAGTCTATAGATTGTTCAAGCCTATCCTCATCCAGAAAAGCTGCCACCTTACCTTTAGAAGGTGATTTCTCCTCAACTTCAGGCTATTGACTATGTGATTTATGTTGTCGTGTGTTCTCTGGTGCATTGCTTTCAACTTCTCTTCTGAGGTCCGGAGTCTTGGTTCCTCTACCTACTCCTGCTGACTTGGGGCCGCTTCGTGCACCATCCTTTGATTGAGAGTTGGGGTGTCCGTCCCCTGTGTCTCCGATTTGGTTCATCTGGGTGGCAAGGAGAGGAGCTCTTGTTGGGCATCGATACATTCGTTTTTTCCTAGCTCAGAATGAGCCCATTAACCTCGCCGTCGGTATTAGCACCGCCTGTCCCTTGTTTTGTTCCTCCTGATGAGCTTGCTGCTCTCCATTCCTCCCCATTACTGGCGTTTCGGAGCCTGAAGGAGCTGTAAGTTCCTCCTGCTTTTTCATGCTCTGTTTTGTTGGCAACGCTAGTAGCATGACGCATGAAAGGGGGGTGAAAAGCCCTCCTCTAAACTCTTGTACCACCCCCACGTATGAGGGCCTTGCAACTAGTTTGGTGTCTCTACTGCCATCGGTTGGAGAGAGGGGGCTTGCAACGAGAGTTCTTGATGGTCCATTCTCCGAAGGTGGCGAGGAAGCTATTTCTTTCAGTAGTGGAAAGTGTGAAGTATTTCCATTCAAAACGTCATTGTCGTAGAAGTCCATGTCGAATCCATGCAAAGGTCGAGTCACATCAACAGTACCATGTGAGAGAGCTAGATTTTGAGGTACTCTACCTCCAGCGTTTGTCCCCATCGGTCCAAGCGTTTTTCCTTTTGAACATTTCGGCCAATCCATGGAAGAGTTGTCGTTTCTGTCTGATGTACCAATCCTCTTTCAATTGGATTGAATGTGGCATATTCACAATCAACATTCGCATCTTGCATGTGAATCGAATGTGGCATATTCACAATCAACATTCGCATCTTGAGGATCTCTTACTGAATGATGGCTCTAATAATCTCCTAGCCACCTCTTTAGGCAAAACAGCGAGGCTCTCAACTTCGTCAACCCAGTAAATCATGTAGCATTGACCTCACTGTTCAAATGATTTTTGTTGGTGGTTGCCTTTGCCTCTAGCACACCTTAGCTGTGTGGATACTTGTCGCCATGGTTGAAGATCTGCACGCCATGGTTGAAGATCTGCAAGCTCATCATGATCTATCGTTTTGACAAGCTCAATATTGTTTTGGGCTAAACCGTGATGCAAGCTAGCAGTTGTCGGTTGCTATATGTTGAAAATTACGAAAATTAGGCGAATCGATCTTAGTCTTCACATAAGTTCTCCAAATCATAGGATTTTTTCACTAGCTCCAAATAACATAGGATTTTTTTCACTAGCCTTTTCACTCGTGATGAGCTTGACTTCCCTTCTAAATCAAAACCTCTAGAAAAGAAAGCATGTAAAGACAATGAAGGGATTCAAAACCAAATTTCTATAAAGGTTTCAAGTCTCCAATAAAAGAATCCTTCTTATGAACTTTCCATTCTTCCCTAAAGCTTCTTGAAATTGGACAAAAGCACTACAAAAAGCCGGACCTATAAAGCATACTACTACTATGAAGATTGTAGATACATAGATTACTTGGGAGGTATGAATAGGACTAAGAAGTTGAAGGCTCCATACATCTAAGACTCTTCATTTATTAAGAATCCTTATATTGTTATTTGTATAATGTGTACTAACACATATCAACTTCGAATTAGACCCTTTGATAGACCTGCCCAAGATCATGAAGTTTATTCAAAGTCGATCTCCCTTAAAAATCAAATCTCACCATGTGAGCAAAACAACGAGTGGAAGATTGAAAAGCACATACCTCATTCCCAATTAAAATTCATTAAAAGTCATGTTACATTTTTAATGGTAAGTCGTGATGATGTTTAAGACCAATCTTACCTGAGGGTGAGTGATAGCCCGAGGTCAAAAAGCCCCCCCTCTTCTTTTTTTAAATTTGTAGAACATACCTCATGATTGTGTCGAAATTTGTGGAAGCCAATAAGGGAGCCTTGTTTGAAAAAAATCCATTAATTTGTAAAGGAGAAAGTGAGGATGAAAGCTTCTTAAAAAGCCCAAGCACCTTTGCCCCGTCGGCCCACTCGCTGCTGCAATCTGCATCGAGCTCTGCATCTGCATCTCTCCTCTCCCCTGCTGCCCACTATTCTTAAGAAGGCGTCGTACCTTCTTCCCCACACCTTTTCTTCGGAAATGCGCTGCTCAACGCCAGATCTCCATCTTCTCTAAGATCACATAGCAATTGATCGATGAGGAATTACGGATGGGGGAGGTGTCCCACACGATCTCTTTTGACCCATCGTGAACAAGGGAGCTGTTGCTGGTAGATCGATCGATGGATAGATTAGAAAAATGCTGGCGATCGATGGATAGATAGATTAGATAAATGCGGGCGATCGATGGCATGCCAGAAAGGGACGGTCTTAATAGACGATTTCTGAATGTGTTAAAAAAATCACAAGTGCCAGAATTTTACATTCCAGAACGAATTAACGACCATTCTTGACAATTGTCGTACAGCTGCAAAGAAGTTCCCGGGCATTCGTATTGAAATTAGATGGGCAATTCACCCGTCTTCCGTCGGAGCCAGAGACTGCCAGAGACTACAAAAAACATGCAAAAAAAAATCGCCTCGATTACTTAGCCCCGAGCACATCATACTAGTGGCAAGACACGGATACGGATGGTTGGAGAAACAGGACACGGATACGGATAGTTATATTATTTCAACGATAGCGTAGCTAAAAAGAGATTTTCAATTGAATGTAACCGATTCCTAAATGGGTTTAAAACAGTATCTTCAATAAATGGAAAAAAATTGAGTAGATCATGAGGCCGTCAAATAAGTTACATTCCCAACCATTACCACTTCATACTTCGACCATTCTAGATGTCTATAAACACACAAACGGAAGGTTACATTATTTCAACGATGAAGTAGCTAAACAGACGGAGAAAGAGTGAACACTGGTTTACCATCAATAACGAAATACAACCAAACGAGAGGGTCTTATTATAGGGCGCCTTGGCCGCTTATTACCAGACTGATTTAAGGATGGTCCATGACCAGAAAACCAACAACCACTAACCAAGACGCCAAATTGCTGATAGCCCCTACGCAGTGATTACATCAGTTTAGAGGTTCCTGACCCTCTCAATCCAGAAAGACTGTGTTTTCAATTCCCACCCCGAAGGCGGAGAACAAGATGCAGAGTCGATTCCTTTTGAATGTTGTAATCAGCCAAGGTTCGCCCATCCTCCAACTGCTTTCCAGCAAAGATCAAGCGCTGCTGGTCTGGCGGAATTCCCTCCTTATCTTGGATCTTAGTTTTCACATTATCAATTGTATCAGAACTCTCCACTTCCAAGGTGATCGTCTTGCCAGTCAGGGTCTTCACAAAAATTTGCATGCCACCTCTCAACCGGAGCACCAAGTGAAGGGTAGACTCCTTTTGGATATTATAATCCGCAAGGGTGCGTCCGTCCTCGAGCTGCTTACCAGCGAAGATCAGGCGCTGCTGGTCGGGTGGGATACCCTCTTTGTCCTGAATCTTCGTTTTCACGTTATCAATCGTATCAGAGCTCTCGACCTCAAGAGTAATGGTCTTGCCGGTGAGGGTCTTCACAAAGATCTGCATACCACCACGCAGACGCAACACAAGATGCAAGGTGGACTCCTTCTGAATGTTATAATCAGCCAACGTACGACCGTCCTCAAGCTGCTTACCAGCAAAGATCAGCCTCTGCTGATCGGGAGGGATACCTTCCTTATCTTGAATCTTGGCCTTCACGTTGTCGATGGTGTCGGAGCTCTCAACCTCCAGGGTAATAGTCTTCCCGGTGAGGGTCTTGACAAAGATCTGCATACCACCACGCAAACGAAGGACGAGATGGAGAGTAGACTCCTTCTGGATGTTGTAGTCGGCGAGGGTGCGGCCGTCCTCAAGCTGCTTACCAGCGAAGATCAGCCTCTGCTGATCAGGAGGGATGCCCTCCTTGTCCTGGATCTTGGCCTTGACGTTGTCGATGGTGTCGGAGCTCTCCACCTCAAGCGTGATGGTCTTGCCGGTGAGGGTCTTGACGAAGATCTGCATGCCACCACGGAGGCGAAGGACGAGGTGGAGGGTGGACTCCTTCTGGATGTTGTAATCGGCGAGGGTGCGGCCATCTTCGAGCTGTTTACCAGCGAAGATGAGGCGCTGTTGATCAGGGGGGATACCTTCCTTGTCTTGGATTTTAGTTTTGACGTTGTCGATGGTATCGGAGCTTTCGACTTCGAGGGTGATGGTTTTACCGGTGAGGGTCTTGACGAAGATCTGCATGGTGAAAGGGCAGGGAGGGGAACGAAAAACTAGCACAGAAATGCTTCGAAGAGGAAGATGAAGAGAAGTTAGAGGAAAGCTTCAAAGAGGGAGATGAAGAAAGAGTGACACCCCTAAGGTTTTATAACGTCGGGGCTTTCCACCGGCTCCACCGGTTCTCACCGGCTTGACCACACGCTTTCTTCCACGTGCCATCCTCCCATTGATCTCTATTCCAGATTGATCTCTATCAATCTCCACTGCGGCTTCTGAAAGTGTCCGTTTGGAAAAGTCACAAGCGGCTTCCAAACAACTTTTGCGTTTTGCAAACTTGCACGGCAAGTTGGCCAGTTGGCATGCTTGTCCAACTCCTCACATTCATTGAACCTTCACACATCCTCAAGTGTTCACCAACACGTGAATTACATTCATAATGCCTGCCGCTAAGAGAAATTTGTATAGTATGTTTTAATCTATGGTAGTGTAAAGTAGTGAGTGTGAAGAATAGTGATTGATCTGACCAGTAAATGAATATAATTTGGATTGTAATTGTTTGTCCATATGTGGTCTATAGTTGATCCATGAATAGTAGTTGGTTGATCAATGAATTGAGTGAATTTTTGGCCGCCTTTGGAAGGGTATAGGTAAGGTTGTTCGCTTTCCAAAGGTAAAATAGGTATTTTTTAGAGATATATATATATATTTTTAAAGGTGATTGGTCCAAGTATGCTCCTGTAAGAGGCTTTAATGTATGCATTTAATGACTTCGTCCTCTTTGGCCTTCCTCTCTCTCTCTCTCTCTCTCTCTTTCTCTCTTCTTCTTCTTCTCTCTTAGCAAGCCCCCCCCCTCTCTCTTCTTCTTCTTCTCCTCTCTAGGCACCCGCCCCGCCCCCCCCTTCTCTCCCTCTCTCTCTCTCTCCCTCTCTTTCTCTCTTAGCCACATGAATGAAATTCATCTTGTTGAATTTTGAACCATTTTCATTTACTACTCTTTGTACACTCTTTCCTTTTCATGCCTCCAATTTTATGCTCTCTCTTAAGCATTTCACTCACCCACAGGCAAGCCTAATGAATGATAGATATATATCATTCACCTTGTTTTTTTTTTGTTTTTTTAATTTTTTTTATAAATATAAACTTGCTAGCTTCTATTAATTAACAAAAGGAGGGGAGGTTAGATCCTTTAAAAAAAATTTGGCCTAAAGGGGAATTTTTCCCCAGGCCTACGCTGTGAGCCTTCTAGCCTAACGCGACTTGTTTTTCGACCTCGTAAATTACCTGACTAACCATCGGGTCCAGTGTGTTGAGGACTTTACCAAAGTCCCTGAGAAGCATCTTCACCGTTGCCGTCATTGCCAGTACTCTAAAGCCCTGTGGGATTCTGTGTTGGAAGGAGTTTTTGTTGCGGATCTCCCAGGCTCCAAGGATCACTGCTGTGCGGAGGTATGGCCAGTCGACAGCCAATGTGGAAGGGAGCCCCTTCGTATCGCCTGCCATTGGTTGCCTATAACGAATTTTGACATCAAACCCGCCCCTCGGGACCACCACTTCGAGGGGACCGCCACTTTGATCTTCCTCCATACCTCCCGCACCACTGGGCATCTCCAAAGGACGTGACGAATGTCTTCCAGGTTGCACCCACAGAGCATGCAAGCGGGATTTATTGCCACTCTTTTGGCTAGTTTGCTCTTCACTGGAAGCCATTGATTAATGATCTTCCAGAGAACGAATTTGGCCTTTTCCACAATGCATCCCTTCCAAATCTCCCTAAAACGATCTTTCCATCATTTTCTGTTGCGATGCAATTTCCACTTGCCGTTGAGGTTAACTAACGCCGATTGTCCCCAAATCAATTTCTTGTAGATAGTTCTAGCAGATAGTTTGCGCATGGGGGTCTTCCCCATGATCCACTGGTTTTCCTTTCCATCCCGTGTTAGTATGCTGTTGGATGGCCACTGCTCCAGAATCCTGTCGAGCGTAGCCTGTAGCAAGTCCACCTCTCCTCGGGTTAGTGCAAGCTCTCGCTGAATCTGCTCCACCATCTTCCAATCTGCCTTGCTTGCATCGCATAGGTCTGATTCCTTTCCTGTGGAGGTTCCTGGCTCTGGTCAAGCCGTGCAGTGCAAACAGTTCGCCATCTCTATTGAGCGCCCTGGTCCACCATATGCTTTCCAGGAGGCTACCATCACCTCTAAGGCCTTTTCTCCCTCTCCATTCGCACAGCTGTACACAATCCTTCCAGGCCTAGACCAGTCCAACAATAAGATCAGATCCTACAATCTTGATGGGAAACTCAGAGAAGAGTCGGTCATACCATCCCAGGCCATGCCATTGACCCACTCCCTTGCTTCTACCCACGTTGATGAACTCCTTGGTGATCACTACCCACGATGCCTGCTCGGTGAATAGGTTCGCCATCCATTTACCTAGGAGTGCCGTGTTCTTGAGCTAGACATCTGGGAGTCCGATGCCTCCTAGGATTTTCGAGGCCTTTAGGGGTTCCCACGGGATGTAATGCATCTTTCTTCTACCTCCCTCCTTTGCCCATAGGAACCCCCTAAACAATGCTACGATCTCCAACCATTGCGTCTTGTTGAACCTCTTTATTGAGGCCATGTATGTCGTAGTTGCTGCCAAGATGTGCTGGACCACCAGGCTTCGCGCATTCCAGCTTAGGCACAAGCCGCTCCACTTTTTTAGCTTCTCTTGTGCATTTGAACCAGTCGAATCTCTGTCGATTGGTCACTCCTACCCCCAGCGACGCGCCCAAGTATCGGATTATTTCCCCACGTGGCACCAATTGCACCCGCAACCTTTTCACCCATTCTTTCGACGGGTTCGAACTAGTTCTGATCAGGAAGGTCTTCGACCAGCTGCATCGGGAACCCGAGGCTTTGCAAAAAATTGCCATGACCTCCATGAGTCTCTGCACACTTGCTTGATCTTCCTACACCATGGAGATGGTGTCATCCGCGAAAAACTGGCTGCACGTTCGATGGCCCGACGGGAGGTTGAGACCTTTAATCCTTCGCGTTGCTACTTCACACTTCAGCATGTGGATCAGGGGGACGGTGCATATGTCAAAGAGCAATGGCGCCAGTGGACAGCCTTGACAAATCAATCTTCTCACGTCGAATCTGCCTATCGCTCCTCCATTAATGCACAGTATAGCCACGGTGTTACCAAAAGGCACTTGACTTTGCGAATGAACTCCTAGCCGAACCCCAGGCTCTCCAGCACTATCAAGATGTAGTCCCACCTGACTCAGTCGTAGGCCTTGTCCAGGTCAATCCCGAACACCAGGATTTTCTGGCCAGAAAGGGTGGCATAATCGATCGCTGAGGCTACATTTAGGATATTCTCGTAGATGTCACGACCCCTCACAAACCCATTTTGTTCCTTGTCTACCACCCCACAGCAAACTTCCCTAATCCTAATCGCCAATGCCTTGGCAATTACCTTGTATGCGGTACTTAGCATTGTGATGGGCCTCCGATCCCCCACGTTGAGCCTGCTCTGGCTTTTTGGAAACAGCTTCATGAGGCTCGAGTTAACGCCCTCTGAGAGAGTACCTTGTTCTACAGCAAAATTGTCCATGTCGGTGAGGTCCTGCTAGATGAGATCCCAGAATGCTCTATAAAATTCGGTCGTGAGTCCGTCCAGGTCTGGGGCTTTGTCGTCTGCTAGAGTGTTTAATGCTTCCTCCAGCTCCTCACTGTCGAAGGGCCTCCCTATACGATTTCTTTGGTACTCCGAGACTCGTGTTGGGACTCCTTCCATTAACTACTCCATGCCATCATGCCAACCGTCGTCTTGGATCGCCTGCTCACCCACTATCTCACTCAGGCCCTGCCGAAAAACCTTAGTAATCTGCCAGATGTCAGTCACCACCTTCCCCTTTGCGTTGAGTACTTTGTCAATGGATTCCCTTTGTTGATTCTGTTTTAGCGCATTGAAGAAGGTTTTGGAGGGACAGTCCCCTACCCTGAGCCACAGTTGGCGGCTTCTAATTCGTGCCTTCTCGGCTTCTTCAAGTTCCCAATCATGCAATGCAATATCTACTTCTACTTGCAGAGTGGCCAGGATTTGATAAGTTGGATTGTCAACAACTGCCGCCCTTATAGCCTCTCTGGCAGCCGTCCAACTAGCTTTCAGTCGTTGGCCGTTGTCCTTTCAAAGGTGATTAGCCTCCTTTGCTTTAACTACTACCCTACAGATAGCTAGATCCCACGTCTGGCAAGGATCCACATTCTCTTGCGAGTTGGTTGGCCGCTCCTTCCAGCACTTCCGAATCCCTCTGCAAAACTCTCCCGACTCCAACGAGCACTTATCGAACTTGTAGGGGATATCTCTTGGTCGGTCCACTTGGTAGGCATTGAGAATTTCCACGACACTAGCACATGGTCTGAGAGGGCACGGTGGAGGTAACAGCCACCATAGAAGGGTCCTCTCATCCACCACCCTTCCTCTGACGCGTAAATTCTGTCAAGACGACCGGCTTGAAAATTCTGTCCCAACCTCTGGTTATTCCTAGTGAATTTCAGCTGCATTTTTTACGCCAATTCACAAACGTCCGCTAGGCCAGCCTCGACGGTCAACTCTTCCCAGGCTTCTAGCTCTCCCCCTACGATCACTGCTTCGAGATGGGAGCGGTCCTAAAGAGATTCGGTGTAGTTCCAATCACCCCCAAGGATCCAGTGCTCGCTTGTCACTTCGTTTTTCAGAGCATGCCACAATTTGGATCTTTCGTGGGCCGAATTTGGAGCGTGTACACTAGCTATATTGAAGGGAAACCCATCTTTGCACACTCTCACTCCAATCGCACTACCTTTAGGCGTCTTGAAGACCTCTTGAGGGTGGAGCGACTTATGGACGATCACTGCAGACCCTCCCCTCCTTCTACTTGGACAATTGATAAAACAGATGAAACCTAATTGACGAAATGCAATCCACCAACCATCCTCGCACCCACACTTGGTTTCTTGCAATAGAATTATGGATGGTTTCCACTTACGAATTATGTCCAAACACCCTTTTTGTTTGGTTTTACTACAGCATCCCCTCACATTCTAGCACAGCAAATTGATTCCCGCAACTGCTTCCTTCTGAGGGCCTCCATTCCTATAATTTTGCATGATGAGTGAGAGCCTTTTAGGCATCTTTAAGAAAGTTGAATTTGTTTTCTCTGCCTGTTGTCGTGCCTCTCGCCGCATCTTTAATGCATTTTGAGAGACCCCTATGTACCACATGGGTAGTGTCTGTTCCTTTGTCTTGCTACGTAGGCTTTTCCTCAAGGGCTCTCTTCCTATGATACGTGTCTGGAAGCTCTTCCTCCTTGTCTTCACCATTGTTGGGAGGGAGTGAGCCTTCCTGCCTGACCGGTTTCTCCATGAGGGGTGCTATGCTTTCCTTCCCACTGTCTTTCCCGTCATGGTTGGAGTGCTCCTATACTGTTGTTGACACATGCGAAGGCTCTGAAGTAGATGCATCCTTACAAGGGGATGTCTTGCCTTTCTTTCCGACAAGTTGCCATTGGTATCGGTGGGGGGGGGGGGAGATCCTCCATCTTGCTCGATGATGCGTTATCTGAGTTCAGGGCCTTTGCATGCACGGGCTGTCCATCAACGTCCTGGATTCCAACCTGGCCACCTTTGTCCTAAGGCAACTCCTCCTTATCCCCCGTAGCCAAGCTTGTGTTGAGCAATTCAAGATACTTTTGCTCCCACAGCTCGACTAACCATAATTTGTAGTGTTTTGGCTTTAGCTGCCCAGGGAAGTTGGCCCGTGTTTCAGATGGATGTGAAATCTGCCTTTCTGAATGGAGATCTCAAAAAGGAGGTATACGTGGAACAACCACCAGGTTTTGAGATCCCCGGTTCAGAAGGTAAAGTCTGCAAACTGAAGAAGGCACTTTACAGGCTGAAACAGGCCCCACGAGCATGGTACCAACGAATTGATGCCTACTTTCTACAAAACGGGTTGAGGAGGAGCCCATCTGATGCAAATTTGTATATCTTCAGAGAAGGAGGCAGGTGTATGATCGTGGTCCTTTATGTGGATGACCTTGTCATAACAGGAAACCATGAAGAGAAGATCTCGCAGATGAAGCATTTGCTAGGAAGGCGTTTGAAATGACAGACCTCAGACTGATGCATTTCGAAGTGGCCCAGTCTCTTGCATACGTAGCATGCATCCGGGAACAGAGAAAATTTGACCTGTTGTGCAAACACTGGACCGCTCGGTATTTTGATTTCCACAAAATCTGGCATCTCTAGTGTTCTATCCCACAGGATCCATGCTTTCCTTCGCGTAATAGGGTTGCCAGGCGGAGGCGGTACCTAAAGAATTTTGCCAAGTGTTGCTGCCAGCTTGTAGACCATGTCGCCCATCCATTGTGGGAGGTTGGGAAACTCCACCCACACAGGGCAGTCATGCAATAGAAAGCAGTCGATGCTAAAGTCCCGGGCTCCATGGTAGCACTAGCACTAGGGCCCTAGAGAACTGAAACGCACGACCCAAGAGATCGTTGCAAACCTCCTTAGAGATGTACTGGAGGAGGAAGAAGCCTTTGCCCAGGAATCGGGCCGTGTATGTGTTGCTCAGGAGCTCACACTCAAATGACATAAACTTTGCTAACTCCTCTCTCGACGGGACACGACCCGTGAAGAAAAGGTAGAGACCTCCACTCGAGAGCTTTTAGAGTTCTGGGCGTACTTCCTCATCCTATAGCTCGCATAGCACTGCATGTTTTTGACCTGTCTCAAACCATGGCTTTCGTTTTGTTTCCCTCGCTCTTTGTGCCACCTTGGCCACAAGAATTGATTTGACCTCCTCCTCGGGGAGGGGAGAGAAGCCGCTATGAATCTTCTTACCGAGAATCTCGGCGTAGGATGAAACCTGCTCACTGCTACTTGCTTCCTCCTCGAAGTCCACCACCACAAACCTCATCATTAGCCCTTGAAGCATCTGTCTTTTCCGTGCTGTCTTGGAAGGGATACTATGGAGGAATACCTACGTTGCTCATCTCGCATATGCCATCCCTTGGTTTAGATGGAGAGAGTGGATCACTACAGGGTCGTTTCAGCGAACTCCCCCTTCCATGTCCTTCACGCATGGCCAACATGCAGTGGCTTTTAGCCTCACCAATTCTATTCAGCTTCCCATTCACCTTGTTTTTGTTCCATGAAATCGAAGAGTTGTTTTCAGGTCTACTATTTTGGGAAAGTATAAGAAGTCTACAGTGCCCCTACCCACACCTTGGTCTGTGAGACGTGCACGGTGAGAAACAAACCAATGTGCAAGAGAAATGCTAGGAGGGTACCATTGCATAAGGGGCACAATGACTTAGAAGAGTAAAATGCTGGCTTGCAAACCTTTGAGATGAATGCTTTCAACAATGTCTACTTAGATGTTGAGAAACTGCAACAAGCAATGGTCAAATTCTATGGCATGAGAGAAGATGGTAAGAGGAAATCCATTATAGCATTGTACTTTACTTAGTTCATTTCCTATATCATGTTTATCCTAACAATTTCTCTCTTTTGTTGTACAGATTGCAATGGAAAGCTCATATTTGTCATCAAAATGGATGAAGCTCAATTGGTAAAAGAACACAAGTTAGAGAGAGTGAGCATCTGCAGTATGAATAAAGCCTTAGCCTTTGTTCAAGGGAACGAAGAAGTAGAGCAAGATTTCTCAGTGCAATCAGAGAAAGATATATGGTGGCTTGTAGCATTTGAGACTCCGAAAGAGTGCCATGAGACATTGAAGTGGGTTCTAGATAGAACAAGAATCCCATCGACGAGAAGAGGAAGGGCAAACATTGACAGTTGATGGCTATGCAATATTTCAAGTTGAATGGCATCTTGCTGGTGATTTGAAACCCTCAAGTGCTTGCATGGTTGTGATACAGGGGCAAATGCAATGAACACCACAATGCAAGTAAAAGGTTGGCTTACAATGGGAGAATGGCATTCTATCTTACAACCAAACACAAGCTTCCAATCACGACAAGAAGGATCCAAAGTGGGATTCCATCTTGCCCATCCCACTAAGAGAGTATACATATATACTTTACAGGCAGAACTGCGCATACTTGATAAGTTGTTGTATTTGCATCTTGTTTATGCTTGGAATTTAATTACGCAAGAAGTATCCGCACGGTGCTATCAGAGATGGGATTCCATGGAGGACATGTCAAACTTAAGGAGGATAAGAAAATGTCTGGGCAATACAGAATCTTCATGCAAAAGTGTCCACGGGTGGAGGGAAGGCACGAAGATTCCTATCGAACCACAATCTCGACAAAGACAAACATACATTGTCTCAAAGCAGTTTGGGTTGGGAATACTGGAAAGCATTGTGTGAATACATGACCAATAAGGCTTCTCATCCTCAAGTAGTAACCTTGAGAGTTAAAGTATGGACAAAGGTAGATGCATTGATAAAATTGCTTCGCCAGGTTCAAATCGATCAAATGTATTATGAAAGGTTCAGGATGGCTGTGAAAGAGTTTATGCAATTAATGGTGAAAACATGGGGGGAGTTGCACATTATGCATTACATGGTAATCTTGGCACCATCGTAATATTTAGCACTTGCTTTATAAACAGTTTTTGTTGCTGAAATGATTCTCATCATGTTTGCAGCATATTCTCTATTATGCACACGGACCATGGTTTGTACAAAATTGGGGCCCTTTGTCCATTTGGAATACACAAGGCATGGACAAGTCGCACTATAGAGCCAAGGTAGCCTACTTCAAGAACTCAAGGCATGGTGGTGGTGTCACTTGCAGCAATGCATTGCATGAGATGTTCGACTGGTTTTTTAGATGTTTACTAGGAAGGACTCTAAAGTCTGAAAAGGCAAAGGCATCAGAACTTGCAAAAGCAGTTTAAATTGTATCAAAGAATAGAAGGCATAGTGCTTAGAAAGCATCCATAGGGAGTCGAGGAGTCGCACGTTGGTTGCAAGCTAGAGTGAGAGAAGGGAGCAGATGGGTCCAACCACGAACAGAAGCTATGGTGTAATTATATGCAAATATGAAATAAATATATTGCTTATTTTGACCACAATTTGTGTACTCTCTTTAATATCTTGCTTATTTTGACCACAATTTTTGTACTCACATGATGTTGGGGAAAGTGGGGACATGGTGAAGGAGGGGGGAAAGAAGGGAGGGGTGCGGTGCGAGGCAAGGGGAGGGGTGGAGTGGTAGCAAGGGTGGGGGGAGGGGGGGTATGGGGGAGGGCAGCGGGTGTGGGCGGGGCAAGCAGGGGGAGGGCAATGGGAGAGGAGGGCGATGAGTGTGGGGGGGGTTTGGTGGAGGGGTTAGGGTGGGGGCACGATGAAACCCTAAACATAATTAAAAGGGGTGTCAAAACATGATGGGCCTATATAAAACGTAAAAAAAACCATAACTCTCATTATTCAATGGCAAGAGTGAAGAACACTGCAAGACCCATGGGATGCCGCCTCCACCCTTCCTCCTCTAGCTCCACCACCTCCATGGCATCTGTGGACACAAACCTATCTAGGTTCGGTGGTGCCTCCCTCAACTCTCATGAGCCCTCCCCCAACTCTCGTGAGGTCTCCCAAGACTCTCGTGAGCCCTCCCCCAACTCTCGTGAGCCCTCCCCCAAGTCCCGTGAGCCCACTCCCTAGTCTCGTGAGCCCACTCCCTAGTCTTGTGAGCCCACTCCCAAAACCCAAGAGCATGAGCCTTCCCCTCAGCCTTAGCCTCAGCCTTCCCCTTAGCCTTCCCCTCAACCGTTCCCTCAACCTTCCCCTCAAACTTCCCCTCGGTCTTCCCCTCCCCATGAGAGCACTCCCCTGTTCGAACAAAAACCTCCCGGACATAGAGAGGCTTCCTGAGGGTCAACAGACTTCTAGGAAGAGCACAATCTTCCCTCTCCTGGTGATACAACCCATTGTAGAAATGATACCTATGCCCATGAAGAGGGTAAAGAAGACGTTGAGGAAGCCCCATCCCAAAGAAGGACAAAGCTCAAGACATCCACGAGAGGAGGATTTGGAGGAGAATCAATGCAGACAAGAGCAACGGAAGAAATTCAAGGTAGACAGGAGGCCGTGTGATTGTGTTTGGGTACCTGTAAAGACTCCACTAAGAGTCAGGAAGCCGTATAGAGCAAAGCTAAGGGAGATCAAGCAAATGTAGAAGACCACCGACAACCTAATCCTGTGTGCTCCCTTCCAACATGTGGTACGAGATATAGCCCAGGGATACAAGGATGACATGCGATTCATCACAGGAGCTGTGGGGGCGCTCTAGGAGGTTGCGGAGCAAGTGACCACTGCTCTGTTCGAGGACGCCAACTTGTGTGCCATCCATGCAAAGCACGTCACGGTCATGGACAAGGACATGGCTTTGGTGAAGTGGCTATGGAGTGACCCAAGCTTGAAGCCCACTCTTGGGACTTAGACCACCCCTTGCCCTTGAAGGCACTATCTTGTATCTAAGGCCCAAGGGCCGATCTTTTTTAATAAAATATATCCACATTCTCTACACTATCGCATTGTTGTGTATTCTCCATTTCTATGACTAAAGTAACTAATCATTTTAATGTAAGTTTTGAATTCTGTTAATTCCTGAAGGAATTTCACCATCGCGCAGAATAGAAAAGTGTCAGGGACATCGCTAAGACCCTAAAAATCCCAAAATGACCCACCACTGAAGGAATTTCACTGTCGTGCAAAATAGAAAAGTGTCAGGGACGTTGCCAGGACCCCACCTGGCGACGTCCCTAACACTTTTCTATTTTGCGCAACGGTGAAATTCGTTCAGGATTTGACAGAAATGAACTTTCGATACCCAGAATTGGTGAAAATGATACTAAATTGGCTAGAAATGTATTAAATTAACACAATTAAAATGATGGAGAAAATATATCATCGATGACTTAAACAAAATAGAATGGAATTCATGACGAGCAATGATAACTTAAAACAAATAATAAAGACATGTAGTCATGTATCCATTGAAATATCCATTGAAATATATGTTTATATATACAAAAGGCCTCACAAGCTATCTTTCTTCTTGGCTAGTTTGAGTACATCGAGAATAGGGGTCTTTGAATCCCCTAGTGGATTCCTAGATATAAATCTAGCTGCAACAGCACTAACATCCTCCTCTTCTGCTGCCAAAGACATAGCCGTTGTCGTCAATGCCCTGCCATGAATGTTCGATCCAAAGGCATTGATAGTAGCCAGGTGGTGTACCAAAATGACTTTGTCAGCATTCTGAGTAATGTTGGAGTATCCGATAGCACGCAATAATGCCTTCCACTTTAGTAACTCCAAAGGACCTTTAGGAGAAAATTTGCCGTGAAAGACCACGATATGCTCTGTGACTTTGCCAAGGTAATGGGCCAAAGAACGATCTCGCCCAAATGCGCTGCGAACATTACCCCATCGAGATGAGAATTCATCAAGCTCAAACGTGTCCTGCAACAATTCAACAAACACTAGAAGATCGACAAAACAAATTATACTGAAAGAACATCAAAATAAAAAATATTGTTTGAACTTACCACTACAGCATCATCGGCTTCTATCCCTTCCTCATTTGCAATGTTTATGGAACCAGGTGCTGTGTGATGTTCCATTTGGATGGACACTTTCTCCTGACCTATGTTGGTGGAATCTTCTGCATGAGAGGGTTGTGCATCATATACGGACATTTCTGCATCCTCATTGAAACCAGTGTCGTCAAGAGAAACTCTTCCATTGTCTGGTCTTTGGAACCTAAAACCTTGGGATGTTTGACACTTGTGTCAACATCAAACCACTCCGAGTGCACATCCTCTCGTAGTCCAAAAAGAACCTCTATGTCATGGAGGAATATGTACTCTTCTCCATCAATGATGAGGGGGGACAAGGACCATAATTCTGATTTTGGATCAGCGGGCTCCGATGCAGATTCTTGCTCTACTGAAGGCTCTTGAAGTAGGATCAATGCTTGAGCTGCTTCCATCTCCTCTGTTGCATCGTCAAGAGTCTCTTCCATGTACATGTCTGAGTCTAGTCTAGGGATGACTAGATCAACAGTTCTACTAGAGGGGGTGCTAGACGATGAGGTTTCTTCCTCTAAATTTTCTTCTTGGAGAAGGAAGGTGAATGTCATCTCCCATGAAAGGAATTTGGTGCCTATATTTCCTATGATCCCCGCGTCTAGGATGTCTTGAACTTCGACTGTCCTAAACCCTGTATCTATAAGGTTGTCACAAAAGCGGGCCAAGCGCTTTACAAACTTGGTTCCTCTACGAGCAGATACTTTATGTAATCTATGGGAACCCATCTCTTTGAAGAGTGGTCAAGTGTATAAGCAAAATTTGAGAAATTATCTTGCATGTAAAGGATGAGATCTGACAAGTCATCCTTGGCTCGCATATATGTGCCTAGGACATCTAAAGTCCTATCAAACAATAAAAATAACTCTTCCTCACGATCTGCAAATGCAGTTCATGAGATGAAGTCATGGAATGCAGTTCTAGCTGAATCCATGGCAAATAGTAGCAGCTGGTGGAGGGACTAAATTTTGAGGAAGGAGTTTCTATGGCTCTCTAAAATGTGAAAGTGAGAATGCGATGTAAAAAGGGCTCTTACCCCTTAATATATATAAAAACCCTAAAAATGAAAATTATTCATAAAATCCCCAAATTTTTTGAAAAACATTTACCATGAACTGAAAGGAGAAAACATTAAAAGAAATAACATTTTAATTTAATTGTCTGTCATCTTTTGAAGTAATAACTAGGATTTGATAGATAAAAAATTAAATGCTGCACTAGTCAAACACATTGTTAGCAATCTTCAAAGTTGCAGGAGGATTGAAATTGGCACTATGCATGCACTTCTCCACACGACAGCTGATCTTACCACCATTTAAGGTAAAGTAGAAGGACTCTGACATGCCGTCCTCCATGACCAATAGGTGTTCTCGCACATCCCTTAGAGTCCATTGCGATGTGGCATTCACATTCTTGACATCTCCCTCTTCAACATCAATAGACAAACTTACCCCCATATTGTCTTCATCATTAGAGTCTAGGAGAAGCCACCGGCCATTTGTTTTCTTCCAGCGCCTATACTAAAAAGCTAAATACAACATTTGGTGTGACAAATGGTATCTAATAACTACATTGTCTTTACATGCGTGACATTGAAACACATCACCCTTTTGGTTGCCTGACCTGGTTCCCCAATTCATCCCAAGTAAATCTTCAAGAGCAATTTCATCTACACGCTTGCAGGACCACATAATTTTTGTTCTATGCATATGTATATTCTGAAATAAAGAAGAAAAATGTGTAGAGGCATAAACCAAGATAACCTTGCCCATTTGGATCCAAATGTAAACTTCATGGGCCATGTCGACATCCTTTGCAATCTTGTTCTTGTACGATTGCAATGTCCTCGAGTCCACATTGCTACAATCCATGTCTTGAAGTTGTGGTGGTGCAATGGCTTACAGACAGCCATAGCTTGATGATGTCGTTGGAGTGATGTATGTTGCATTATACCAATACACATTCTTCATTCGCAAGGAGGCCAACTTCTCCCCTACATGCATTTGCTTACCTAAATCCTCATGAATTGCATTGAACTTGCCTATGAATGATTCAACTGATTCCCACTCCTCGAAGTTTGAAGGGAAAACATTTGCCACCATGAATAAGAGCTCTTAGAAACCAAACACAAATTTTCCAAATGGACTGATTACACTTACAGGTGAAAAAGATACATAGATAGAAAGGCTCATAGTGTGATGGTATCCTAGATTGATTGAATGATGGAGGAAGCTGCATATTTTTTCCCATGTAAACATGTTGCACTTTTGTGAGCCATCCTTTCTTCCCAAACTTGAACTTCAAGATGCGCCCCTTCCACTCATGCAAGATGTCACCTCTCTTTCTCTTGGGAAGCTTATGTGGACCTTTGGCCCGATCCTTTCATCACATTATCCAGTCATTTAAGCTATAGGTGCAAGGGATCCACTCATCCAATGCATTTTCGGTGTTGTGGAAGACACAAGAGGTCACAACATTGCATGGTCTTGTAGCCATGCTCCTCACCATGCTTGCAAAGGTTGCAATAGCAAGAATGGGACTCCTACACAGGGCAATGTAGCTCCAATAGAGGCATGAAAGAGGGAGAAGGAGAGGGATAGAGTAGCAGCAATAGAGGTGCATGAGAGGGAGAAGGAGAGGGATAGAGCAGCTCCAACAGAGGCACAAAAGAGGAGAAGGAGAGGGATAGAACAACAGCAACAGAGGCACAGGAGAGGGAGAAGGAGAGGGACATCAGAGCAGCTCCAATAAAGGCACATGAGAGGGAGAGGGGAGAGAGAGAGAGAGAGAGAGAGAGAGAGGAGCTGTAGCAAGCAGGCCAAAGCAGGAGGGAGTAGAGAAAGAGGGGGAAGAGGGAAAATGTGTGGGATTTGGTTCAAATGGAGTGATTTGGCAGGTTGGACCAGAACAGTGGGGGAAAGAGGGCCTAGAAAGAGGGAAGGGAGAAGGAAAATTCGCTAGAAGGGCCCTACCATCCCATTGAAGGAAGTTTTGGGCTATGATTGTGCTCATAAATTTAATGCAACCACACTCCAAAAATCACGAGTACATGCATCTCAAAAATTAACCCATACACACTATTGACTATTTGAAAATCAAATTATACATGCATACTCTAAATTTTGTGGAACCATATTCTAAACATCATGAATACATGGCACTGAGAAATTAACCCATATATACTATGATCTATTTAAAAATCAACGTAAACTTGCTTTTCAATGTTGCAAGGTACCATATATATGCTGTGAAGTCTTTGTTGCATTGCCCCATGCTTCTCTCTGCAAAGTCAAACTCTTCAACACTAGGGCCCTCAATGGAAATGTGCATCAATGCTGATAAATTTTGTGTCACAAGCTGATTTCGATAGCAAGTTTTAATCATGTTTTGACAAGAGAACCCCTCTCACAAATTGTTGTACTTGAATATTGGACCATTGCAACTTTACTCAGCTGAAACATCATAGGGTACTTAGTGCAAAGAACATTAGTACAACTAACATAGCTCCACATATCCTTCAAAGGCCATGTCTTTCAATCAGAGGCAGCTTGCACTTTGACACTTGAAATTATTTTTTCAAAGCTCTACCATTAATCAAGCTATCAAAACTTTTTCCATGCTGGTTATAGGATTTTCATAGAACTATACTAATGAATTCAATTCTTCTCCTTCAAAAGATTTTAGAAGTTGCCCAAATGGAAAAGATGATGGGCATAGTATTTTCAAGCAACTCAATACTGTATTATCTTCAAACCTCTCTTTTAAACTATCCAAGATAAGTGCAGAATATTCTTTGTGAAACTCTATGGCCATAATCAAATCAGATTCAATTAGACATCTTTGTATTATAGTACCATGAAACATATCTTCTTTTAGTGTACTCCTCAATTCTGTAAGATCTCCACTAGTAGACCCATAGTCGGGAATGATAGGAAAGCCCCTACGATCATAATTCCATGCATTAATGTCAATTATCAAATCTATGATAAATTCCATTTGTATCATACCAATAGTCGCATTCACAAGACCTGATACACTTGTAGTATCCACAAAGCTATTTTGAACATAGCTTAAATGAGCAACGTGATCTAGTAAGTCTCCAAGAAAGTGCAAGGCATATATAAATTCAAACTTTGACACTGTCTCATAAAGAGACTAATTTTCAGCCTTCAAGAATGCTAATAATGGCTCAATTGTTGAGAGATATGGTGCCATGAGCACATGTAGAGCAAAGGTATGAGTAAAGGGTAAGCTGCCACATGGCATGGAGGAGATATCCCACATGTGAGCAAGCAAATGGATGTAAGTACCCTCACCTATAAAAGGGAGGTTCATTTGAAGTAATATAAATCAAGCACTTTGCACTATCTCAAGATTCTCTTTATGAGTCCAAGCTAATCTATCTTGGAACCTAATTGACTTGAGGTACATGTCATGAGCACTCTCTTCATCATGTTTCCACACAGGTTCCATCCACCTTAGAGTGCTCCATAGATCCTGAGGCATGCATGTTTTGTCATGGTATCAGAGCATAGGTTTAGCTCTCCTAGTTTAGCTCATTAGTAGTTCACTAGGATTGCTTCCATTCCTAGATTAGTTGTAGGCATGTCTTGGAAGCTCATGAGTTCTCCTAGGTTAGTTTTAGTTTTAGATTGAAAACAAATTTCTGTCCCTATAGAGAGAAAAGTTCTCTATTGTTTCCTTCCATTGCATTTGAGAATTCCGTTCATTGCATTTCTTATGTGAGAGAGATAGCTTCACTTGAGAGAGAGAGATATAGCTTCATTATGAGAGAGAGAGACAAATTCATGTTCATGCCTCCTGAGTGATTGTTCATGTTAGAGATTTACTGAGAGATCCTTGTGTTTGAGAGAGATTTTGAGAGGGAGAGAGAGCCCGAAGCTCTACTTACATCCATCTCCAGCAATCAACCTCTCCAAAAAGTACTGAACAAGCGATAGCAAACTAGCCCAAGCTCAAAAACACAGAAGGCAGCACTAAGAACTCCTCGACGGCCTCATGGGACTGCATTCTTGCAATGACCATCTAAGTGCTTTCGAACGTGAACAGCTCCAACAAGTCGCCATCGACGGGCTCCAATACCCAGCACTCCATAGCCAGCAAAAGCACTAGCCCAATGAAGCAGCGTTTTCTCCCGGCATAGCAAAAATGCCCTGCATATGGGATAACTCACCGACAGCCAGCGTGTCATGGTATCTAGCAGAGTGCCAAGGGCAGATGTGACTCTACTGCGCCCTCCAGCGAACGTGAAGGCCAGCCTTCAACAGCCTCTGATGCATCGAGGGCTCCAGCGCCAACACCGATAACAAGCCTCACAGGCCAGCAGTTAAAGCAGCGCGACCTACAGCGGGTAGTGCGCCACGGCTCGTAGCAACAGAGCCTACGACCCCACATGTGAGCTGCTCACTCAGCTTCCCAGCTCCACAGCTCCTACAAAGCATAGGACTCTCCTACAGCAGCATCTCCACGAGCGGGCAGCAGCATCCCGACTACCATCAACTGGATTCAGCGACCTCCAGCCTACCATAGCCGTCCTCTCCCAGTATCATGGGCAAGGTGGTCTCCAAGCAGGTCGAGACGAGCTGCGACTCCACCCGTCATCCTCGAGCTCTCTCCATCGAAGCCGCTCGTTCATCGTCGACCTTCCCTGCACAACTAACCTTCAAATCTCCAAGGTCTCTCCACAAACGACACTGGCAGATAGGTATAGTCAAGGTAAGGTTGGGTTAAGTGAAGATAACCCGGGGTTCAGAAGCTTGGTCAACTTCTTGACACATGGCAAGATAGAAACTAACCACGGTTAGGTTATTTGACCTTGGGTCAACCAATGGATAAGGTTGGTCAAGCTAACCCCGATCAGGTCAACCCAATATGCCATGGTTAAGTTAGAGTGAGGGTTAGTTAAGCCACATCAGCATGCACAGTCAGCAGTGCCTTCTAAGCACACAGCCTCTTGTTAAGCACAGTATGGAATTCAGCATGTGAATCCCTGTGCCACATCATCAAAGGCCCCTCTTCTTCACAAAAGCTTCAACAAGCCATAACTTGCAATCCAGGAAGAATTTGGACATGTTCCAAAAAGGAAAAGTGATCGTCTTTTTGAGCTCTACGTGCCTATCAAGTCAAAATCATTGTATGCAATTAGACACTGCCAATATTGAAAGAAATCAATTGGTAAGACCTTTGCAACAAATGGAAAAGCGACGCATGAATACAAAAAGCATGCCAAAAGCACAAGTGCATGAGATGACCATAGCACAAAAAATGGCATCCACACATAAAGCATTAAGGCACATGGAAGAACAAAGCATCATGCATCAAGCAAAGAAGACAACAAGGTCATCATCAAGCCATGAGCAGAATGACAGGAAAAACATGTATTGAGAAACGAAAACCCTTGCCAACCTTGCCTATATTTTGTAAAACAAGCCTGACCACCTGAGAGTAGCTATGAAAGCACCCAGGGGAGGTATTAACATGTAAAAACCACACTTGACCACCTTAAGTAGCAATGCATGCACTAAGGGGAGGTGATGGAATGTAACTCACATCTGACCACCTTGCAGTAGCCAAAGGATCATGGCACCAAGGGGAGGTGTTGAGAGATATGGTGCCATGAGCACATGTAGAGCAAAGGTATGAGTAAAGGGTAAGCTACCACATGGCATGGAGGAGTCCCACATGTGAGCAAGCAAATGGATGAGCTCCAAATGGAGATAAGGCCTCAAGTGCCCAAAACAACACAACCTGCCCTGAAAGCCTTGGAGGATGATGAAGAAGAGGAGGCTGATTTATGTCAGGTCCCCAACCATTTCAAAGCTTACATGGTCCAAGACCACAAAATACTTCTTGAGCAAGTAAGAAGGATGTATGACGGAGGGAACCGACATGGTTATGATGGTTTGGCTAAGGTCAAAAGCAAGTGAACCTTGTAGTAGAAGGCAAAGACCCCAAACTGGTCTACATAGCTGGTGACCTCACTACCAAGCAAGAAAAGGACCTATTTGCCCTCTTGCATGAATATCAAGATTCCTTTTCTTAGGAGGACATTGATTTAAATGGTGTGCCACCCAAGGTCATACAGAATTTTGCAAGCTTAGCCTAGGGTAGCTATGGAGCAAATTCAAAACACTAAGTGAGATAATAAAAGAAAGGGACTGGAGTTGGAAAAATGAATAGAGAGATGAACGGGCTAGACTTGAAAAGCATTTCTCCTTTCTCTATTGTCTACAAAACCACACTTAATTTTTTCCTACAAGATTCTACAAAGTTTAGTGAACACTTGTTTAAATTGTGAGAAGACATGGGGAAGAATGCTTTTTGTACATTGAAAAAATAGAACAAGAACTAGTTTTTTACATATATGGTTAGTGCATGTTTATCATGGTGACATAGGTCACTCGAATTTTTGTGCTCTATGCACTCGTCACATCACACAAAACATTTCAGTGCAAGTATCACACACACTTTTGAGGCTCAGTGACAAATCCACTTCCTTCACACACATCAACCTCTACATCGATGCACCTGACCTAGCACCTAAAACGAACAAAGAAAAGAAATTATTTGATGCTTTTCCATCGCTTGATGGTTGTTATAGATCTAGTTCAGAGTAGATTAGATGATCCATAGTGGAGAGAACTCCAAAGCAGCTATGCCAAAAAATTCCTAAATAGTTCCTACTCAGAGTCAGTCCCAGTGCTCACATACGGTTTCACATCATCACATTACCTGAAACCTAACGTTCATCAGTTCAATGTGTAGACTTCAGAGTGTTCATACATAATGATCAATTGATCAGTGAGAGTAGATAGCAAATGATTTGATTTCACACACACATGCAATCATTGTAAAGCTTATTTGGCTATTTTTTGGCATTGTGCACATTATTTCAAGCCTTGTGAAGCCTCTTGGCTATTCCCGGCATCATTTGCCACAAGCCTTGTAATAGATTGGATTATATATTGCAGCTCTATCTTCATTAATAGTTTAGAGTTCACTTGATCCAGTCAATCTTTTATAGTTGATCAGACAGTGATTTCACAGACACTTTGAGTACATTTCTTGCACCATGTCTATGACTAGGAACCTCAATTTAGAGGCATCTGCTAAGTTAGACAACTCCAATTATGGCACTTCGAAATACCAAATGGAGACCATTCTTGTGCTTCAAGACAAATGGGAGTATGTCAATGGATCTACACCTAGACCATTGTATGATACAGCCAGCAGTAGCTCTACTCCACCTATTGCCATAGCACCAATAGCAATGGGATCTCCAGCTACACCAACAGTTTTTGCACCTATAGCAGATACTGCCATTGCCGAAGCACAGGCAGAATGGGATAAGAAAGACAAGCATGCATATCATCTGATCAAGCAGAATGTGCAAGATGTTATGGTAGGACAGCTCAACACAGTCAAGACATCCAAAGAAGCATGGGATATGTTCCAACTCTCTATGAGTCCGAGAACACTTCCAAGATTCTCACACTAAGTAAGAAACTAGATAAAGCAGAGTTTTTACAACAGTAGTGAAACTAGACATGCTTACATACTCAGAATCAAAGATTTAATTCTGACACTGGAAGAACTCCAGTCAGTTTTACATGGTGAAGAGCTCAGAAATTAGGCCATTCATGCACATAAAGGTCATTCCAATGATCAAGCATTCACAGCTTCATATAGAAGCAGAGGTAGAGGCAAAGGAAGGTCATTCCAATGAAGTGGTCATCATTAGCAACAAAATTAACATCAAAGTCAGAATCAGCATCAGCATCATCCTTAGCAACATCAGCATCAGCAAAGAGGAAATCATTCCAATTGAGGAAGATTACAAGGATGACGGAATGCATCCAGCAATGTGTCAAACATCTAGTGCAACTATTGTCATAAGTTTGGACACTATGAAAGAGATTGCCGCCACAAGAAGTAGTACGACCAAGGCAATCAATCCAACATCAATCAAGGGAAGTTTTGAGGAAGAGGAAATCATTGTGGTGGACATTCTAGTCACAGTCATTATGCAAATGAACGTGAGAATATGTTTCTCGCAAGCGAGGAAATGCAGAAGACTAAAACAATGTATCTTTACACCAATTACAATTCAAAAGAGGATTTCAGCTACTACCAAGTCAACCAAGCAGACCGAGATTATTGGTACATCAGCAGTGGTGCATCATCTCATAATATGACAAAGCATCATCAATGGTTCACAGAGATGAAACCATTAGAAGGAAATAAGAATGTCATCTACATGGAAGATAATACACCAAATCCAATTCAAGGGAAAGGCATTGTCCCTATGAACAATTTCACTAGTACAAAAGGATTTGTGAAATATGCACTTTGTTTCGAAACTCATCAAGAACTTGTTGTCAGTAGGTCAAATAATGGAACACAACTGTTGGGAGTAATCTTTGATGGAGATGAATGCACTATCACAGACAAATCCAAAGGATATCAGCTAGTAGGAAAAGTAGTCAAGGACGCTTGTTTAGAATGCTAGCCATAGTACCAGATTTGCATGCCATGTTAGCTCAACCGAAATAGATGCCACTTTCCACAAAATGGCACAAGAGATATGGACATGTCAATTTCCAAAGCTTGATAGAGCTCAGAAATCAGAATATGGCAATTGGAGTTCCAAAACTTCAATTTCTTGGAAAAGATTGTGAAGCATGCTGCTTCAGCAAACAAAAGCAAACCAACTTTGGCAGAAGCACCTCTCGAGTTAGAGGTATTCTTGATTTGATTCATATAGATGTATGGGGTTATGCCCAGACCCACAACATTAATGGTTCACATTATTACTTGACTTTCATCAATGACTACAACAAATATTGTTGGGTCTACATTCTGAAAGAGAAATCTGAAGTCTTTTCTAGATTTCAAGAATTCAAAGCCATGGTAGAAAACCAAACAGGCAGAAAAGAAAAAAGGCATGAGATTAGATAGAGGAGGTGAATACATGTCTTCAGCATTCATGAACTTTTGCAAAAGTCACGGCATTCAAATATAGAACATATTAGTAAGAAGGAGAAAGCTGAGAGACAAATAGACTAAGTAGGAGATGATCTCCATGCATCACCATTACAAATCAATACTGCCTGCTATGAATCACTTCCATATTCCATTAGTAGATGAGTATGAAGGAAGCTTCACGGGCATTAGTATCTTAGCCACATCTATATAACCAATGGTCTCAGATGTTACCTCCAGTGAATCAAACATTAGGAAGGAGGATATGCTCAAGCAATGATCTCCTAATGATAGAGAACCACTAGCAAGAGTCAAAGGCCTAGCAAAAGAGATCCAAAAATGGACAAGGAACAAGAATGTTAGGAACACCTAGTCCAGAAGATAGGAGCTCACACTAAGGTTGATTGACCAACAGAGGATCCAGCTAGAGGCTTCAAGAGTATAGAACAACAACAAACCATCCTTTAGTGAATAGGCTCTTGAGAGAAAACTCAATGGTCACAAAATTTAGAAAGAACTATAATGATCATGCTCATGAGGGCATAGAGAACGTGCCACCATTCAAAGTAGGAAGAGAAGAAGAAGTTGTCTCCAACCATCAGAGTAAACTCCTACCAGCATTACACTCTTGCCACCATTAAAATCCCTCTAACTAGAACCATAACTCCTATATGCACTCATGCCTGCACTTATTGATCATGGATTTTTGTAAGGGCATTTGAAATTTTCTTCATGATGATCTTGTTTGTAGGGTCTTGTAGCTTAATCTTTGAACTTGCAAAAGTGGTTCTAGATAACAACCCCCACTGTGGTTGCTGCAACTTGCTCCACTATGGCTACTCTCTGCATCCTTCTTGGCTTGGAGAGCTACCTCATTGTCTTCTCCACCATGGCTACTCTCTGCCCCATTCTTCCTGGCCTTGAAGCTCTCCGGTAGCTCCTGCATCACCGCTAACATCACTATTAAATTAGAACTTTAAAATTCTATTCTATAAGAAAACTATTCTTAAGAGACGAACAAATCAAAGGCACCCAGAAAGAACACTCCACATTTAAAAGCTCAAAGGAACAAACAAAAACCCAAATCGACAAACCTCTCACACAAGATCCCACCTAAATCCCTTCTCTCTCAACTCATCTTTAAAATAAAACAAATTAAAATTTATCTACCTTAAGCACTCACACACTTCAATCAGTATTAATTAAAAGTCCAACAAAGATCACCTAACCTCTTTTTATACTCCTAGTTCAAGGATCCTTTTACTAAACAATGGAACTTCATAAGCATAAGATTGATGTACAATAATACCAATATTAAAAAAATCTAAAAACATTTATTATTTGTAGAGACACATTAATCAAGTGTAAAACACTAAAACCTATAAACCTACTCTTAGAGATACTGAGTCTAGTCAATATAAGAGAAATAAAGCAATTGTCTCTAGTGAATAAAGATTAGAAGCTTACTCTTAGAGCCATTAACCACCAAAAAGGCAACTGACTTTGCTCCATACAATCAAATAAATCCACAAAGCCAACCAAATCCAATCTCTATGTATCACAAAGTGGGATAGTAATATGTATATGAAATATGTTTTTGGAATAGTATAAATCGCTCACAATGGTTATCATGTAAAAATTATCCGTTGTTCATGTAGCAAGCATGAAATGAACTTTGCAAAAATTCATAAGGTGGATTTTGATCCTTCACACCCCATGACACACACTCGATTGTGGTCTTTTGTAGTGCATTGTAGTCTCCAAGTTTTTTTTTGCATACTAAATTGAAGTTAGTAGTATCTTGGTATGCCTTTTCAATTTGATTTTGGCTTGTGTGTGTGTGTGTGTGTGTGTGTGTGCATGCATGCGTGTGTGCATGCGTGCATGCGTGCATGCGTGCGTGCATGTGCATGTGCACACATGCATTTATTGTGCAAATGTACTCTTGTAGATGGTCTTGAAGAAGGTGTTTCATAGTGATTTCTATGATATCTATGCAAAGTCTACAATTCAAAGAACATCAAATAAATTTCAAAGAAGTGGCTACACTATAGAACCTCATTACTGTGTTGAATCACATCATAGTGGTTCATCAAATTTTTGGCTTTGTTTGTCTCTTGAATGGATCATAGTTCGACTCTAAAGCTTTCCTCATATGCACAAGTATTTTTTCTTCGTTTATTGATGCTATGAAAAATTGCATGGGGTCACTACTTTAAAATCCCATATATCATATGTGTTCAAGGTATTATTAAAAGCCCTTATCTCTAAGTCCAAAATTGTAAGGCTTTAAAATGACCCATTTTTATATATAAACAATTGATTTTTCCCAATACCTAGTTAAAAAGGCCCTTTTGTAAGTAAATTATCTAAAATTTTTGGCCTTTTTCTATTAAAAAAGTCCTTTGGTGAGCCCATGTGCTATATTACTTATGATTAGTGATCCCCTTGATTGAAAAAGCCTTTATATTTCATAAATCCTACAAGAGGTCACCATCAAAAGGAATACCTTTCAATGGTCTAAAGCCTAGCCTTGCTACTTTTAAAGATCTTTTCCTGTGTCTTGAGGTTGTCACCCTAGTATTCCTTCGATCTCTAATCTAGGTATATACCCACTCGTATTCGAGGTATATGGTGTCTTAATAGACATCAAGTTTGGATCACCTATTATGAATATGTTTACAATCAGAGGTCATAATTCTTCAATTTCATGGTACTATTGGCATTTTAGGTAAAAAGATTTTCAAGGTCATTAATTCTTTTTTTTAATGTCTCTAGTTATGCCTTTATGATATGATGATAATAATTAAATCTAAAAGCTAGGTCCTAGATTCCAAATATTGGACTTACATAAACTATGTTGCATCTGTGCTGCTCCTAGTTGTTGAGGTAAGGATACATTTTCCCCGGTCATAGAAAATATTGATGAGGGGAAGGGCATCTCCACTTAAAAGGGACTTAAAAATATTAATGAAAAAAAAACTCATTTGAAAGCTACAATAATGATGAGGGGCTTGAAACAAAGACAAAAATACATTGTCTCAAAGTAGCTTGGTTTGGGAATATACGAACGATTTGGGGGGTCGATAATTTCCCAACACTACAAATTGCCAAGGAATCTCATTGATCTCTCTCAGGGTGAGTAGCCCTCCACTTTTCATGGGGATAAGGCGAGTCCCTACTGAGCCTCTTTGATAATAATGAGCCAAATTTTCCATCTCTCTTCATCGTAAGAACTAGCCTAGAAGCCTTGATATCTTGATTTTCTCTCTGAAAGCTCCCCCAATAAGAGTCTTGAGGAATATCAACCTATGCTAGGGGACTCGATTGTTGGCTACCTTTGATGCTATCGTCTAGGGTGGTGGCTCCAACACTATGCCAAAATCTCTACCAATGGAATGGAGTATGGTCTAATACTCCTTCAAGAGGACTAAGAAGCAGATCATAATCGAGAAGCAAGGCACGTGGTGTGTCAACTCATATCTTCAACCTTGAAACCATGGTACCAAGGAATGAAGTACGCAAGGTGCAGACCAAGGGAAGAGAGCTTTGCTATACAAGGGCTTGGGTGGTGTTGGGGGAACTCACCTAAAGAGGAATACCCCCTCCCCCACCTTGTAAGTGAAAGGCTCGCTTGAATACAATCATGCACCTGTCTCCTCATAGGTGCGAGACTCACTATCCTGCCCATAATTGCTATGTCTTGTAGTGACTTGATTGGTTTCTGCACCTTGCTTCTTGTCTTTTAGAGAAAGGAAAATCTTAATAATGTGGGAATCAAGAATGCTACCATTTGAGCACCTCTGGTGTCACTATAAAGGTACAATCCCCAAAACGGAATAAGCAAAAAACCCACAATATTAAGAGGAAGGAAAGAAGGGTGGAAAGAGGAAGAAGAGGGGATGAAGAGAGGGTCAAGACCCCTTAAAAAAAAGCTATCTGGAAGGGTCAGCTCATCCAAAAACACCCGTAGCCAAGAGAACCTATAGGGAAACCTTTATTAGGTGGCTTTTCAAGAAGGGCTTTTACGGAGAGCACCCAAGAATAAAACTATCCACCCAAATTGGCTGGAAACTTCAAGCTTCACCAAGGGCTGCCCCAATTGATGAGCTCTCCAACCTAGCACCAAAAAGGCTAGAAGGACAAAATAACATAGGAGTTTGTGGCCAAGGGGAGCCTCTAGCACCTTGAAAAAAAGGTTGAGCCGAGCTGCTCCAAAGGCAAGTAGCTAGTCATGAACACCAAAGATCCTTTGAAGGAAGGCCTCTAGTAGGTCAGGGACAACCCCAATTGCTCAAACTAGACACAACTAGTCGTGCTTGGTCCAAAAGATCTATCCAACAATGGTAGAACTAAGAGAAGGCACTATGCTTGCAAGGTTGATTGTGGGCCTCTTCCAAGAAATGCACACCTAGAGCACTCTCCTCCATGATCTTGAGGGCTGCACAGGCTTGCTTAGGGTAGCTCAAAGGTCTATCATGACACAAGTACAGGCATCTAAAGGTGCAACTCAAGTCAATTTGTAGGGTGGCATGCAACACCAAGCAATGGTGAGACTAAGGCTACCTAAAGGGACAACAAAAGGTAGGGGAAAGAGAGGGGGAGGTGACTAGCAGAGGTGAGGAGGAAGGAGAAGAGATGAGGTGGCAAGTACAATGAAGGGGAAGACAGGGGCCAATGTGGTTAGCAAGGATAGATCTTTTTTTTCATAATCCCAATTCTACACACACGATTGCCAATTACCTATCCTAACTGGAGAGTGGCAAGAGGCCCAATTTGTTCATGATGACTTCCTAGATCCTAGCCTATTCGAGGTTGAAGTAGTTGCACAAGATGATGTTCCAACATTTGTGCCTAATTGGTATGATGGCATATGCATGTTTGTTGACACCAGCATTCCTAGAGCACTCTTGTCCTGAGATAAGCGCAAGTGACTTTCCCTCTATAGTCAAAATTTCCACATCATTGTAGGAATCCTTTATCACCTCGACCTTCACACAATCCTCCACCAATGTGTTCCTCCACACAAGCAATCCACAATTCTAAGAATTCCCATCAAGGGATGTCCGGTGGGCATTTTGTCAACAATGTGATCGATTGAAAGGTGCTCCAGGTTGAGGTCTATGGTGGCCAATGGAAATAGAGGTGCCTACATGTATGCCAACCAGTGTGATGTGCATGGAACCTTACTCCTATGCATCATGAGGCTGACAGCATTGTGGCCCAATTAGCTCATCCCAATGACATGCTTTGGATGTCTATTAGCAAATAATTGCTTTCAGAGGAGCTAGTAAGCATGCAGCTTCTCCTCCTCGCAAATGGTGTGAAGGAGCTTTGGCTTGCAAAGACTGCAAGTATGGAAGCACTGCTTGGCAAAAAGGAAGCTAAGCAGTTCTTACTCAGCACAATAGAGGCCAACTCATTTATCCCATGATACCACTTCTTCTTGGAGCTGATATGGATCTAGAACAACAGAGTCAATGTCTCTGTGGTAGAGTGACAAGGTGAATCCTTTAGCTTGATAAGGGATAGAAGCTAGCATATTCACTGCTATTGCTAGAGAGACTCTACCATGAAGTGAAGATGGTGCACAACAATGACAAATCACAACAAGGATGGGGAAAATATTATCAGTGCTCTTCCCATTCTAGGAAACTATACCCCACCCTCAGCATGAACAACCCCTGACCCTGATAGATCTATTAGTGATCAACATCGAGGTGACTACAGGAGTAGGATCTTCAACTCCTGAAAAGAATAAGGGCTAAGACCTCAAGACCAAAAAGCAAACCCTAAAATTTTGATATTTGAATCAAATGAGTTGATCCCATACAAGATGGATGAGTCAAGACCGATCATGATGGACCACTACAAGTCTGCTACCTCCTTTGCCCTATTGCTCCAAAACTCTAGTCCCCTCACACCTCCATTCGCTCAATCTATTCTATACTTGCCTAGGGTCATTAGCTCTCCACTTAGCCCTATGCCTCTACCTACCTTCCCACTCCTATCCATTTTCACCTCAACATTTGGCATCCCTTCAATGTCTAGCACAGTGGTTTCTCAGTCCACTCGCTAGGCAATTTTCCATTTCTATGGTCCCCCCATCCCTTGTAACCACCACTCCTAGTCAATCATTAGCACCCCCGGGTTTGTTAGGATTTTTTGGCATTATGGCTGATTTCTTGAAGCAGAAGGACATGTTAGATACCTCAACACCCTCTACGGAATAGAAGTACAAAATGGAGGTGTAGTCTATGTTGGTGGTTCTCCAATGCCCCTTAGAGGGTCAAAACCTATCCACTATGAATCAATTTCTCTAGTTGATGAAGAAGAAGGCCAAAACCTATCCACTATGAATCAATTTCTCTAGTTGATGAAGAAGAAGGCCACGATGCACATCAAGATGAAGACTTGTGGATGGAAAATATGGAGCTCAAACAAAACCGTGATTCCCTCTAATGGATCCAACATCACTTAGTGTTCCGCAATCAAGTTTTGGTGGATGTATTCCTAAGTGCTAAGCTATTAGCCTAGATGGTGGCCCAAGCCTAGGTCCCATGGCCGTGGTGGTACCCCAAACTATCTGCCCTCATGTAGCTTCATGCATGCAACCATGGGGCTCCTCCTTCACTCCTTCCGTTTCCCCCACCCACTGGTTCATTCCATAGCCTACCCCTATAGCCATACAAGTCCCTAGTGATGACCACAAAGAGGTTATAAATGGATGAAGCCTTTGTTGCAAGCAGTTCTCTAGTGATTTGGTAGTAAGTAACACATTTATGCTTCCAACCTTTGTATTGGAGAAGTAGGCTTGGACTGTTGAGCACTCTCTTCTAAGTTGAGCATCAATAGCTCATCTTGAGGAAGCCATCTCTTGCAGTAGTTAGCAGTCTCTTGGATGATTTTGGTGGCACACATTCTCAGTTATTGCCCCCATCTTGTGGGCGATTTGGGGAAATACCTCCATGTTTTCTCCTCATTCTAGACACCAATACTAAGGAGCTATAAAATTGTAGCATTGGAGTTTTTGGTGCATATTGTCCCCTACGCAGTTTAGGGAAACACCTTCCTAACCTCAAGCACCAACAAAACCCTTTTGTAGGTTCATTCGAGTCATTTGTGACTTTGCATCACTCAAGACATTTATGGGTTCTTAGCCCTGGTAGTGGGATTAAACTATGTATATATTTGCATTGTTTATGCATATTTATTTAAGGCATCTGACTTCTCATCAGTTCTTGTAGAAGTTTGTGGATTTTCATCCGTCCCTAGTATTGCCATTGTATTATAATCTGGCTCATCTGACCTCCGGTATGTCTGACTCCATTCTAGGAGTCATTTGACCTTTGTTAGAGACCATACCTAACGCACCTTTGAGGCCATACCATCATCACTTTAGCTAGGTAGTTATGTTGATTGTCACCCCAAGCTAGGGGTTGTTAGTCTAGTTTAAATGGCTAGGTAGATTGAATGCTTTGCATCATCAGAAGACATGGATGACATTTGCTAAGAACAATTTCCCAAAGGGTGGATCACACATGGCGTTGTAAAAGTCATAAATTATCAAAGTATTCAATCTTTGAATTTGTTCATCTTTACAGCTCAATTGTCCTATGCATTGAGTAGAAAACTCCGCAGTGATAGGATATTTGCATCTTTTTAGTGTAAGGCTGGCATTTCTATTTTTGACTCCTGATCTTTTTGTTCTTTTTGTTCTACTGTTTGTCTATTCTAGGTTCTAATATTATTTGAATTGTGTAATTGGCTTGAATCACGTTTGTCTATTCTAGTACAAATGAAGTCTTGATATGTTTGATAAGTCAGCACATGAAACTGCCACACTAATAGTTTCTTCTCTTCATTGTAAAATAAGGTTATACAAGTCAAAGTCAACGTGTGTGTGTTTGAACTTCAATTCAACAAATTGATTCAATACAAATCAAATTCTAAGCATCATTTTGTATAATAGTACGATGCTTCAAATTGTTATGAGAAATTTCAATTGATTGGTAAATTTCTTTTTCTATTACTGTCTTTAGAGAAATTTCCAAAAATCTAGATATCAATCAAAATAATGCTAATGATATAAATACCCCTGTATACTCGTTAAACTTTATGAAATTTGTCATATTAATTGAAGGAGAGATACTAACCTACCACCATCCAACATAACATTTTGTTAGAATGATATATGTTACATTGGGAAGGAAGGTTTAGAATGCATCTCCCCAATTGTTATCCATGTCGCAATCAAATAAAACAAAGATCAAAATTAATGATGTTATGTCTAGTGTACATCCATTTTGTTTTTTGCCTTTGTCTTGTGAATTGACATTGCAATAATATATTAATAGAATCTCCCAATTCTATGAGTCATCAAATGTACCTTGTCCAATGCCATTTTGTGCTTATGTTAATGTAGAAGTTGTTGTTTTGTGTAATACCATCATTGCATAAGATGCATTTTCCAATGTGACCACACATATTTTATTTAGTAAACGTTTGTGTGTTCATGTTAAATAGTCATGTTTAATCATGGCTATGGTCATCAAAAATCAAATTTGGCTCCTCAAAGAGAATGGAGGTTTGAGGGGACCAAAGTTCTAGCTTTAAAGTAGGGAAAAGAAGGTAGTGGGATTCTAGTGATCCATTGTGATTGGGCCTGACTCATCCATATCATTTGGAACCAATTCATTCCTATTCAAATATCACTTGCTTGGGGGTATGCTACTTATGCTTCAGGTTTTGTCCCTTCTTCTTTGCAAGATTATACGAGCTTGCTCTTGCAATCACCCCTATGCAAACCACCAACATCTTTGCTGAGGTCAAGAGTTGAAGCTGAGTGTGGGTTATAGCTCCCTAGAACTAGAACAATGCTAAGAAAATCTACTCGAGCCTAGTGCATGAGTTTTCATTATTGTGCTCCCTCTTCACTTCATCATGGCATCTCTCTAGCAGTATCGATGCACAAGCCAGCTTCTTTATCTTGTTGGTCTAGAGGAGCCACCCGATCACTACCACTAAGACATTGACTGTCTTGTTCTAGGCCCATATCATCTCTAAGAAGAAGTGGTAGGAGGGGATAAATGCCTTGGCCCCTATAGTGTTGAGCAAGGACTTCTTGGCTTGCTTTTTTCTGAACGTTGCTTCCATATTTGTAGTCTTTGTAGGCCAAACTTCCTTCATGCCATCCATAGAGAGGAGAAACTACATGCTCACTAGCTCCTCCAAAGAGCAAAAGAAAATATTATTGCCCTAAACTGGCAACAAACCATCTATGTTTGTGACCAATCCATAATCCCAAAAGGGCCTTTAATCAACACGCTTATTGACCGACACAAATAAGTCTTTGAAAAAAAGGATAAAGGACCAAAAATTAACATGGCCACATGGCAATAAGCTAGAAGGCTTCCAAAAAACATTAGCCAAAGAGGAAGAAAAACAATAAGCTAGAACGTTTCCAAAAACATTAGCGAAAGAGAATGAAAAACTTTAGAAGGAAATTCATCATTGATGAGGAGGAAAGGCATCACGACTAAATAGGATACTCTATCATAGATAGAATAGACCATGAACCCATAGTCATCTGATGTTTTTGTAGCTTTCCAACAAGAATATACCTCAAGAAGATCTAAGAATTGCTACAGCATTGTATTGGAGACACCGAACAATGTCGACGCAGAGAAGAAAAATCCAAATAAATGAGGTGTCAAGAATAGAGGACCTTTAAGTAAAGTCCAATAAATTACTTCCTTATTATATGCTACTTTACAATATCCTAATTCTCTATGCTACTTTGAGGCTTGCTCTACCAGAACTATTTTTATATATTTTTGTTAAGCATGCCTATTATACACAAAACTTATAGAAGGTTTATAGATGCCTTATTTGTAAAAAAAATGTGATGGCAATTTTAATGACTCTACAATTAGCTGCAATACATGGTCCTTCCAAAAATCAATCGTTGGTGATTGACTGAATGCAGTGCATACATGCCATGTGCAAAATATGCAAATCTAGAAATTCCCACCAAAGAAATTGTTGCTAAATTTGCCCAATGCAACATTCTAAAACGACTAAGAAACCAATAGAATATTGCTATATGCAACTCTTTGTAGCACCTTTTTATCAGTTGGCCTTCAACTGCTGAATATGCCCAATCAATTTTTCTAAAATGACTAAGAAACCAATAGAATAGTGCTATAGGCAACTCTTTGTAGCCCCTTTTTATCAATAGGCCTTCAACTTGTAGTAGCCTTCCTTCCTTCAAAAAATGTAGCTGCCTTCCTTCCTTCAAAAAATGTAGCTACTCATAGGAAGTAAGTGGAAACTAGAATTGGAAAGAGAAAAAAAGGAGAGGAAAGGAATCTAGTTCTTTGATACCATGTAAAGAAATGTGGTGCAAAGTAGGATACTCTCAAAGTGGTGAAAGCTCACAAGATGAAAGGGGCTCTTGAACAAACATGAGAGAGAGAGAGAGAGAGAGAGAGAGAGAGAGAGAGAGAAGCTTATTTAACTCCTAAGTTTGGATTTCACTCCACACCACACACTTCAACTTGTGTGTTCTTATACAAAATACAGATAAAATGTTGGGTAAGGCCCTCATCCTCAATCCACAATCTTTATCATTGGTTCCTCACATTCAAGCCAAAACCCAGTCACCCATGCACTATTCTTTCTTACATTTCAACGATATTTCTAACAATATAAGCGTGCCTTCATAAAACCTCCAAACAATTTAGTATGGTCCGGCCCATCAAAGCTTAAACTCTCTAGAGTACAGGCCATGTTGGGATCGAAAGAGTAAGACTACATCCTTTTCCTTAAATTTTTGGATCTTCGCATGGTGATTGACCCACATCTTCTAAAGACACTATACCGAATCAGAGATAGATGTGGCAATGTACTATTTGGTGCCTAGATTTTGGAGTTGACCCATCTAGTTGGGCAAGGGACACTTTGGGGCTAAGGCATTTGGAGATTTTGATCCCGGGGCTTGAAACTAAAAAATCATTGGGACTATAGCATTGACCCATAAACAATCTTGAAAGGGATGATCCCAATGGCAACCTTGAATGCTATTCTAAGCCCCACAAGGCAGAATACAATTTGTGGTGCAAGTCCATCCGATTCTCATTAACCAACTTCTTCATTACTATTTACATGATTGTGTTGGAGGACTCAACTTGGCCATTAGCCTGAGCATAGGAGACGGTGGATTTCTAATGAATAATCATGTGAATAATCATGTGTTGCTTCACAAGACTTCAATAACATCATTGATGAAATGGTCACCCCAATCACTAATTAGTGTGATGGGGCTACCAAGCCTGGTGATGATCATCTCATAGATGAATTGGGCCATAGAGGCTATCGAGTTCACACATCACTCATGCTTCAACCCATTTAGTGCAATAATCTAATTGCAACAAGGATGTATCCATTTCCTAATGGATGTGCAATTGTCTTACAGGGTCTGACAAAGTCCAAGCACCATTCTAGAATACTTTGAAAGGCAAAACTAGATTGTGTGGCATCCAATGTTGGATGGTTAGCTGACCCAATATCTAGTTCCAAATGTCACACTTCTTGGCATATATGCTATCAACCCTTGATCAACCCAAAACCCATTGCAGGAAACAATTATCTAGGCACCTTAGTTGCCCCAATAAATGGTTATAGGCAATAAGCTTCACCAAGTAGGGACACTCTAGATGGCAAGGGCATGTAAAAGATTGCTCGGGGGGGTCACTCATCATATGTAACCCTATCACGTGAGTTCAACAGAAGGATTTTTTTTATTTCTAAAATTTACAGAAATAAATATACATAAGGGACTATTTAAAATAAGTTTGGAAAAAATTTACATATTTGTATAGGAAAGGGGTACATTTTATTAATGAATTTTTTTACAGATAAGGGACTTTAAATATAGGCCTTGAACACGTGATATAGAGGGTTTATACATAGTGACCCCCCCGAGAAAGATTGCCAATAATAGTTCCAATCGGATAGCAATTCAGAGAGTTTCAGAGATAGTAATAATAGTTCCAATAGGAGATAGCAATTCAGAGAGTCTTTCGATTAGGAAATAGGAACGCGATTGGTAGAACTACCTAATAGAAGGGGCCTCTGAGCTACGTAGTGAGTCGTTGTAATGAAGTAGGGACAATCACCATGCTATTGTGTCTTGTGAGTGGTGGGTTGCCTTGTTGCAAGTCAATGCTCCACTTTGAGCCGAGGCGTGAGCCGGTCTTGGTTGTATAGCCCTAGGCTATTTGTAAGTATCTTGTCCTATTGATTAATTTACGAAATTTCCATATAATACTTGGTGATTCAATTTTTCTTTTTTTTGTGGGATTCATTGTTCTTTTTCTAATGCAACATTCATTTCTAGGCTGGGCGCCTATTTCTTGAGGGTTGGGTACACTTTTCAAGGTATTTTTCTAGATTGTTTTGCTATTTTGAAGCCTTTTTATCACTCGCAAGACTGGTTTGGGGCTTCTAAAGATCTCTTCTTACTATTTTGAACACAATCTCAGGCAATATTGTGCAAGGACGACCCATATTTTGCACCTTTATGTGGATTTTCAGTCCTTTCAATTTGGGAGCTATTTTTTTCAAAACAAAGATAAAAATCAGTCATTTATTGCGTGCTAAGGCAAGCATACTCAAAGAAGGGAACTTGCATTGCACACTCTTCCACCCATCTCCATATGGTTTCACTTTGTAAGCAAAAACTCCCCAAGGTGTGACAAATGATGTTTTCTTTTGATCTTCCTCCCGAATATGAATTTAAAAGTACTCAAAATACCCATCACATACAGAATACATCTCATAACCTACTACTTGGTCTAGTATTTCATCTTGGAATGGCAAAGAAAATGATCCCTCTTAGTGCATGCATTCAAAGGGTGAAAGTCCACAGAAACCCAACACTTATTTCCTTTCTTTGGTGTCACAACTATAGGAGATATCCATTCTGAATCATCAACTGGAAAGATGAATCCCGCCTCAAGTAGTTGTGTTACCTCTTTGTTTTGTGTCTCAACTTGGATCACCCCCAATCGCCTTAATTGTTGCACAACTGGCTTGCTTTTTGGCTTCAACTCAATCTTGTGCTCCACAAGAGAGATTGGTCGAACTTGTGAATAGCTTGTTGGAAAGAGATATGAAAAATCATCTAGCATATCCAAGTATTGGAGCTTCTCACTACCTGATAGAGAATCACCAAGAAGCTCTTCATTGCATTGGCATCATTTAGTGTGCTCCACATCCTCCACATGAAGTGTCTCTACAGGATCTTCTTGTACCACCACCTTGTTCCCTCTTGACTCATCCTGATTAGCACTAAGACAAAGACCAAAGGCCACTCCTTCCACCTCACCCTCTAAGCTAGACCCCTCGGTGGAGCTACACCCTGTCTCTTCTTCTTTATCAGTTAAGTTAAAGCTCGAACTCTCTGATGTTGAAGACTCCTCCTTGACAACTTCCTTTTTGCGACTTCTAATGTTGCAGTGCACCTTCTTATTATTTCCCTGCAAAATCAATTCTCCAACCAGTATCCAACTTTTGAATAGCCTTCACCTTGCGTAGCCAAGGCCTTCCCAAAATCAATGGATAGGCACGTGCATCTGGCTTGGTAGGGACCACCTAAAAAGTAGTCGACATAGAAATTCCACATACATCCACTTCTAGATTCTTCACAACTCCCAAGGTCTTAACCCTAGTGTTGTCAAGGTCCATGGATAGAAGTCTTTAAAATAGTATCATATAGCAATGGGTATCTATCTTTGCAGTCTCTATACAAACAACTTTATCATAGCCGTTCACATTCTTGAAACCTTCAAGAATTAGCAATATGTGAGAATGTGGCAGGCCACGTTTTTGGAACTCTATGATGTACACATATCTTTTCCAAAGAGTTCATTTTTTATAATGTCATCCATCAAAGATTTTTGTTTGAGAGAAAAAACACGTGGAAGCAGATCAAGACAATTGTTAGCCATTTGTCCAAACAACAATTCGTTTGATTTCTTGCTATTGTGGATTGCACCTAAATGTGATAAACAAATCTAGTTTTCCTGCATATCTAGCTATAGCCATGGCATCTTGATTTAATTGATGCATTTGTCTTGGTCCACTAGTAAAATATGAAGGTAACACTAGTTATCCATTACTCTATAGTGCTTCCAAGGATGGAAAGACAACTGTCTACTCTTGAGATCATGTCTTGAAGTCCGCTAAATATTTCAACTCTCAGTTTATGTTGATTATTTATGGATCCAATTTAATCTACATTGTTCAATGCTAGCATACACATCAACAATATATTGTTGTAGCAATCTTCTTGCTAATAATAGACCTTCACTATTATCTTGATGAACTTGTAGCCTTGCAGAATAGAATTGCATTTGGGATACATTATTTCTTGCACGTGAACTTTTTGAACTATTTGATCGATTTAGAACCACTTCTGGGTACCATCCATCATCTCCATAAGGGAATAAAAGAGCATAATCGAGGGCCATGTATGAAGGGTGTAAATTTGACACATGATGCAAAATTTTATCATGTGTTCGAAGCACTATATGATGATGGTTTGTTGTTTCATCATTTTCTCCAATCATAAGAATAGCTATTTTACTTCTTGTTGGAAGATTATATTGATGATTACCTCTTTTTGCCAAGAGTACAAGTTGCAAGGATTCATTAGGCTCTTCTTCTGAAACATCCCTCACTTGGCAAAAAACACTAACATAAGGATTTTCTTCGTGCATTAGGCATTGCAATTCCTCCAATATCACAGGGTCCAATGTTCGCATTAAGGACATTCTGTTTTTCAATTCATGCTCAGTATCATATATGTTCATTTGTGCAAATCTTGGTTTTTGAAATTGGGATTGATGTTCATTTGTATTTATAGATGGAATTAATGATCCAATGCGATGATACAATGATCCATGTATCTTGAAAGTGTATAGTCCTCCATTCCCACAAACACTTTCATCAATCTTGGCTCCCAATGATGAGAAAGCTAGAATGCTATTGTAAGCTCGAATCAGAGTTCTAAATTCTTGGCTTGTTTTTAGTACCAAACAACAGTGTACACAATGAAATTGGAGGCCTTTTAACTATAGGCAAGATAACTCTTCCATTAAAGCAACATAACTTTCCAAAGCATGTATCCATGGATGATTTATTATGTTTCTCACCTTTGTAGAAGTTGGCTCCACAAAATGAGCATATTAAATTCATTCCACCAAAATCATTGCAATCACTGACATTTTTCAATTGTTCAAATGAAGGATGTGGAAGGATGTGATTGTTCCATGGATGCATTTGGCCTCGTTTCATCTATTAATTGATTTTCTTGAATGTGGGAGTCTTCAATAATTCTATAAGAGTTCTCATGTATATTTATACTTTGTAAAGGGCCTTGAAAGTTGTTTATCTAATTTCAAAGAAAGATTGTTTTAAATTAGGGATAAAATTGTCTAATTAAACTCTAAAAATATGCTCCTTTTGCCTCACTTGAGCATTTGTGTGGGTCATATACAACTAAAACTTAAAATGTTTCTAAATTTTAACTCAGATTGCAAAAAAGTACTCTAGAGAGAGATGAGTACCCACCTAGACCTTTCAAAACTTAAAAGAAAACTATGCAAAAACACTCTAAATGTTAAGTTAGATTGGAACACACAATTCTTGACATACAAATACCACCCTAGGTGTCTAGGCAAGCACATTTACAATATAACCCAAACTATAACACACAAAGAGAGAGAGAGAGAGAGAGAGAGAGAGAGAGAGAGAGATGCATGCTAGTATGAGTCTTTAAAAACATAAAAGAACACTATGCAAACACATTTATACATTTTGATTCAGACTACAACACATAACTTGAGAGAGAGATGAATGCTAGCATGGATCTTTAAAAACTTAAAATGAGATAAACTTCTTTTTCCTTATTGGTTTCTTATATTCAAGAAAATTGACCAAGTACATATGTTGAAGCCCAAGGAAGGGAACAAGAGAGAGAGAGAGAGAGAGAGAGAGAGGGAGAGAGGGAGAGGGGGAGAGAGAGAGATGATGCCAAGTGGGGTCCTTAAAAACATTTAAAAAGACTACAAATACGTAAAACTATAGCACACATCTCTTAGGACTCATGAATGCTAGTTGTAGTCTTTAAAAACTTAAGACATAACTATAGCTCAAATTGCAACACGCCTCTCTTGAAAGAGATATGTGTGGGGGTTAAAGGTCACTGTGCCTTAACCCCGGTTATGTACAATACTCAAACACATATATAAATGAATGAAAAAGAAGATTAGGGTGGTTCTGCACCCACCAAACTATTGTGTCTCTCTGTCTCTCTCTCACAACTTCTTCCGTTCTTGCTTCCGTTGAGAGCACTCTCAACTAGTATCAGAGCCCGGGTGATGTAGCTGAGCGTGCGTGAATGCTTGTAGCTCAGCAGCTCTGTGGGAGGAAGGAGAAGCTTTGTGGGAAGCTTTGTGGGCAACTTTACTTGCATCCGAGTGTGCAGAGACCTTGGAGAAACCTTTGGAAAAGTCACTTTGGCTTTGTGAAGTGGTTTTGAGAGCCTGTTAAGTGGTTTCAAAGAAAAAGTCGTTTTTTGAGCTTTTTCCTGTTCCGTTCGATGACAGAGACTCCGTATTGACTTGTAGAGGCAACTATTGCTTGCTTTTGGTATCCACATTTCTTCAAGAGCCTGGAAACACCTTCATTCCTGAATCTGGGATCATTTCATTGGATTTCTGAGTCACTGTGTCAGTTCCTGCGTTTTTTGCCCGGGTGTTGGAACTCAAGTTTGGAGCAACCATTTGCAGATCTGTCAGTTCCGGTGGACTCAGGAGGTCCTAAAACTTCTATGTTGCTCATCATTCACACTCCGGTGGAGTTTACAAACAGCTCTATTTCCAAAAACGTTTTTCAGTCCGTGTGTTGGACCCAGTGATTGAGACCACGGTTTCCAAAACCGTCTGTCCCATTGCGTTCCGGACACCCAAAAACCCCTACCTATCAGTTCTTGCATGATTCGGTGGAGGATTTTCAGAGTTATAAATCTCTGTGTATTCGATTTCGTCTCTTTGTTATGCATTTTTCATACTAAGGTTTTGAAACCTTAGATTTATGCCACATGGCAGTGGATAAGTGTTGACTCCCATTTCTCACTCATCGGTTGGGATTTTGGAGTTCTGACAGAAGAGAGATATTTGCAGATTTTCTTGCTGATTCCGATTATGCAATGGCACCCATGTTTTGAGGCATCTCAGGTTCTATTTTCAGTAGCGCTCATTACTGTGGGACTATGATTTCTTAAGCATACCTTATGCAGATCACTCTGGTTGCAGTTTGAGCAGTGTGCACTCATTTGTGGTGTGCATTGGGTTGTAGTGGATGATTTATAGGCCATTTGGATGCATTGCGGTCCTTGTTGGATGCGCTGATAGGCCCAAATTGCCTTGTGGGATGCTATTTTTTTATGGACGCTTTGCACATGGATGGTATTTTATGCTGAGGGACAGCTTTGAAACATTGCAGGTGATGCACTGATAGTGCTAGCCAGATTTGCTCATATGGATGCATAGTATATGCACATGAGTCAGATGCATCTTTTGATGCTTTGAGCTTTGAGTTTTGGTGATATTTCACACTATTGTGGCATACACATTTGGGTGCACCTGGTATTTGGTGTGATTCTCTCTTGCAGGCACTAGCATTTGGGATTTTGTTTCATTTGTATCATGGCATCCTCTTCCATGTCTGAAAAGGAGTTTTTCAGCATTAAAAAGTTTGATGGGACAAACTTTTCTTTGTGGAAAGAACAAATAAGAGATGTGCTTATTCAAAAGAAGCAGATTAAACCCTTGGCAGGTATTGAAGCTAAGCCTGCAGATATGTCTGAGGATGATTGGAATGAGTTGGATGCATTAGCAAAGTCTACTATTAGACTTCATCTTGCAGAGTCAGTTTATTTCACAGTAGTAAATGAGCAGACTACGGAAGATTTGTGGAAGAAACTGTGTGCCACTTATGAGAAGGAAACTGCCTCTAATAAAGTTTACCTCATGAAGAGGTTGTTTGAGCTGCAGATGAAGGAAGGGGTCTCCATTGCTTCTCATTTGAATGAATTCAATATTATTTTCAGCCAGCGTCAGGCTCAGAAAATGAATTTTGATGCGGAGACTAAGGCAATATTTCTCTTATGTTCATTGCCATCCTCATGGGATACCTTCCGTACAGCTGTCAGTAACTCTGCACCTGGTGGAGTACTGAAATTTGATGATGTTGTGGGTAGCTTGTTGGCCGAGGAGATTAGACGGAAGTCTATGGATGGCAACAAGCAGGATGCAGCCTTAAATGTGCAAAGGGGCAGATCACAGTTCAGGGGGAAGTCCCAAGAAAGAGGGAAGTCTCGTAGCAAATCCAAGGCACGGAACATTGAGTGTTACCATTGTGGCAAGAAGGGCCATATGAAAAAGGATTGCTACAAGCTGAAAAGAGAGCAAAAGGATAAGAAAAAGAATGCAAATTGGGGTGCAAATCAAAAGGAAGAGAGTCCAAGGGAGGACAAAGGAAAAGTGAAGATCGAGGAGATCAATGCAGTCACACATGATAGTGACAATGATGTTCTCTTCATGTCTACTTTATCTGCAGAGTTGCTTACCACTTCAAATGATGCATATTCCCAGGATTGGATTTTGGATTCTGGTGCTTCATTCCATGTTACTCCCCATAGGGAATGGTTCTCCACTTATGATAGTGGAAAGACAGGTCATGTGCATCTTGGAAATGACTATGCATGTGACATAGTGGGAGCAGGTGACATAAAGTTTTCTTTTGCAAATGGGTCTGCATTTGTTTTGAAACATGTGAGACATGTGCCTAAGCTGACCAAGAGTCTTATTTTAGTGGGTCAGCTAGATGATGCTGGTTTTCACACCACTTTTGGCTTTCAAAGTTGGAAAATTCAGAAGGGCTCTATGCTTTTGGCCAGGGGTGCCAAGTGTGGGACTTTGTATCCCTTACATGTATCAGGGGTATTTGATCATGTTGTTGCAATAACCGAGTAGCCAAGCACTTCTTTGTGGCATTGCAGGTTGGGGCACATGAGCCAGAATGGAATGAAACTCTTATGCCGTTTGGGTTATGTACCGCATTTGAGTTTCTCTGATTTTGAATTTTGTGAGCATTGTCTCTATGGGAAGCAGACTAAATCAGCCCATAAAAGAAGGGGAAAGAAAGAGTTTGAAATGCTTGATTTGGTGCATTCAGACGTATGTGGTCCCATGCCTACACGGTCATTAGGCGGGGCTGAATACTATGTGACATTCATTGATGATGCAACTAGGAAAGTGTGGGCTTATGCTATAGCTCGGAAGAGTGATGTGTTCCAGGTATTTCAAAAATGGCTGGCCTTGGTTGAGAATCAGTCAGGTAGAATGCTTAAATGCCTACGGACTGACAATGGTGGAGAGTATCTCTCTCATGACGGAGAATCACTTTCCAGGATGTGAATCCACCTGCCTATGTTGATAGACAGCAAGCTATCCATGCACCAAATGTGCAAGAAATGGTACCACCAAGTACTCCCACAAGTATACAATCAAGGGTAGATGATGGATCATCTATTGGTGGAAATGATGAGCCAAATGTGGCTGATATGCAAGTGGGACAGCAAGCTGAAATGCCCTTGAGAAGATCATCTAGAGTGTCTAGACCGCCTGATAGGTTTGTTCCAGGGGTAGACTATGTGATGCTTACTGATTGCAGGGAGCCTTCTTGCTACAGAGAGGCTATGATGCGTGAGGATAAACGCAAGTGGGAGTATGCTATGCAATCAGAGATGAGTTCACTTATGAAGAATAAGACTTGGGACTTGGTTTCTTTGCCACATGGAAAGAAAGCATTGCCAAGTAAATGGGTCTACAAAATGAAGGTCACAGGTGATGATGTGCCTAGGTACAAGGCCCATTTGGTTGCTAAAGGGTTCAAGCAAGAGAAGGGTGTGGACTTTGATGAGATATTCTCTCCGGTTGTGAAGATGACCACACTTAGATGCATGCTTGGACTAATGGCAGTAGAGGATATGGAGCTTATGCAAATGGATGTCAAGACAGCTTTCTTGTATGGGGATTTGCATGAGGAAATTTACATGGTGCAGCCGGAAGGCTTTGAAGAAAAGGGCAAAGAGCATTTAGTTTGCAAGCTAAAGAAGAGTCTCTATGGTCTTAAGCAAGCACCTAGAGAATGGTATCAGAAGTTTGATGCTTTCATTCGGTCCCAGGGTTTTAGAAGGAGTGAAATTGATCACTGCCTCTACATTAAAAGGGCTAAGGATAATAGCCTGATAATCCGCACTATATGTGGATGATATGCTATTGGCTAGCAAGAATACTTATGAGCTAGATGCATTAAAGGCCAAGTTGCATGAGGCCTTTGATATGAAGGATTTGGGATTTGCAAGTCATATTCTTGGTATGCGCATCACGCGTGATCGGAGTAGGAAACTCCTTTGGCTTTCACAAAAAGAGTATGTTACAAAAGTATTTCAGCGTTTCAATATGGAGGGGGGGAATGCAGTGAGTACTCCATTGCCTCCATATGTGAAACTGAGTCATACAGATAGTCCCAAATCAGATGAGGAGAGGGCCATGATGGCCAAGGTTCCTTATGCATCAGCAGTTGGGAGTCTTAAGTATGCTATGATAGCTACTAGACCAGACATTGCATTTGCAGTGGGAGTTGTTAGCCGGTATATGGCTAATCCAGGAAAGAGGCATTGGGAGGCAGTTAAGTGCATCATGAGGTACATGAAGGGTACCAAGGAGATGTGCATTTGCTTTAGTAAAGGAGACATGCGTGTACTTGGGTACACAGATTCAGACTATGCAGGGCATGTGGATAGTAGGAGATCCACTTCTGGTTATGTGTTCACCTTTGCAGGTGGTGCAGTGTCGTGGATGTCTCGTGCACAGAAGTGCATTTCTTTGTCTACCACAGAGGCTAAGTATGTTGCAGCCACAGAGGGCTGCAAGGAGGCTATATGGCTTGATCGGCTAGTGGGAGATTTGGGGATTCATACAGGTGTACCAACATTGCATAGTGATTCCATGAGTGCTATTCAACTAGCATGGAATCCGGTCTTTCATGCAAAGACCAAACACATTGAGGTCAGGTACCATTTCATCAGGGAGGTACTTGAGGACAAGCGCATAGAGCTTGTCAAGGTTCATACAGACGATAACCCTGTAGATATGCTGACGAAGAGTCTACCTAGTCAGCGGTTTGAGTATTGTCGTGTATTGATGGGCATTAGATAGTATGCTCACTAGTTGTTCTCTCTTAAAGGCACATTGTCCTTTAAGTGGGAGGTTGTGGGGGTTAAAGGTCATTGTGCCTTAACCCCGGTTATGTACAATACTCAAACACATATATAAATGAATGAAAAAGAAGATTAGGGTGGTTCTGCACCCACCAAACTTGTGTGGCTCTCTGTCTCTCTCTCTCCTTCTTCCGTTCTTGCTTCCGTTGAGAGCACTCTCAATATGAGTCCCATCCTTGAACTTAAAACAAAAGTGTAACACACAAGTCTCGAGAGGAAAGTGAGTGCCACAAAAGTGAAGCACACAACTCTTAGGAGAGAGGGAGGTGACTACCACTTTGGGATGAAAAAAATGATGAAAGAAATATACAAAACTCACCTATGATGAAAGAAATATACAAAAATCATTGGCCTGGGTTAATGTAAAAACTATGAATTGAGATGGTCTAGGTGATTTGACTCATTCAATAGGACCCTCACCCATTCCACAAAATTTCCTCTCCATGTCTGGCAATATTGTGGGGGTACGTAATCTACGGTTCTAGCGATTATTGTACTCACTTGTCTCCAGGAATGAGTTCTCTTGCTAGACCAAAATTTATGAGAGAACCATTGAAATCTTCATCCAATAAGAATTTTTTGGCCTTCATGTCCCAACAAAAGAAAATTGTTGTGAAGGTACTGCACTGCCTATGCACATCCACAAGTAATTTGCACCGTCCCAGTATAATTTAGCACCTTTGCTCCCTCTTCCTTCTTGGGAGCTAGTCACCCAACGAAAATCATGGAATGTGCTTTGAGTGCCATAAAGAGAAAGCAGACCATCTCTATGCTAAATGGATCCTCAAAATCTGTACAAACCAACATTGGGTTATTATAGCTAAGCATGGGATCTCATTAGTAAAGGTTCAAAATATTGATGAGTGAAAGGGGGGCCTACAAATGCTAGGTGACAACTCTCTTCTCTTGAGCATTTGGCCTAACAATTGGGCTTTTTGGGATGGAGCAGCACCTATTCAACTTAACCCACCTTTCGAGAAGGCCACACCACAAAATTCAATGTGGGAAACAATAGTAGCTAGTGTAGTATAGAAACTTTAAGGATCCTATACAAGCTCATTGCTAGAGAACCAGAGTTTATGTTAGGTATTGTGTAGAGGCTCAAAGAGGAATGGCGGACAAGTATCACTCTTTGAGAGATTACTGACCTCAGAGAGTGGTACAATTAGAAGGGCAAAGCCCTTAACAAATTTGGGTGGAGGATTAATATGCAAGACAATAGAGAAACTATGTAAAGGTTTGACCAACCCTCATACTGGCTGAGAAGACTTGCTACCTAGAAGGTTACTCCATTTTCAAAGTTCAACTTCCTACTTTTGCAAGTAGTTCACACTAAGATACTAATTCAAGATTGATTCACTAGGTGGGATCCTATTTCCCTGCTACACCTATTGTGTTGAGATGCATCACCATCTACTATGGGCGTGCAAGGTGATTTGTCCAGTCCATTGCAAAATATCATCCAGAAATTCTCCGAAACCTGCAACATGCTCTAATGGAGCTGAGTTTCTTCCAATCCACTCTTCTGAGACCCAAATCATAGAATTTCTTAGGAATATCTTGGACCTCACTCAGGACATAAGGAAGACACCATTGCAGAGTGTTCCATGGACTTGGAAACCACCACTAGAAGATGATTTATAACTATTAGAATGAGTAAACTGCATGGCCTATTAGTTGAAAAATAAATAAGAGCCTAATGGATTGCATGAATCGATCAAGAGACACAAGTAGATTACTACACCTTTGGAGTCACTTGCAACTCTACAACATGCATGTCTCCATTGAAGAGAGAGAGCACAAAAAAGAGAGAGAGAGAGAGAGAGAGAGGGAGAGAGAGAGAGAGAGAGAGAGAGAGAGAGAGAGAGAGAGAGAGAGAGAGAGAGATTGAGAGAGGGGAGAGAGAGAGAGAGAGAGGGAGGGAGAGGAAGAGCGAGGCAGGGGGAGAGAGAGAGAGAGAGAGAGAGAGAGAGAGAGAGAGAGAGAGAGAGAGAGAGAGAGAGAGAGAGAGAGAGAGAGAGAGAGAATGCTAGCTTTCTTATCATTTAGTTGATTCTTAATGTGCTATTTGCCAAGACCTCAGAGCCAATGAAAACTTCATCAAAGACAAAACAAACCTACTATGCCAAAAGAAAAACTTATCTTCTAAACAAGAAGAAACTAGAAAAGAAGGAAATGGATATTACACAATAACAATAAGGGCCTAAAATAGAAGAGTATGGATGACCCATAACAATCATGCAAAGAGTATGGATTGAAGGAGCATTACAAAACCATGGAAACATTATGGGATGAAGGTAGCACATAATCAATGCACAAGCTGTGTAGGATTTTTAGGCATGCAATATAGTGGGATAAAATGAAATGATGCACTCTTGCTTTTCCATTAAAAATTATTTTCTCTAAAAACATAGGCAAAAACTGATTTGAAGCTTTTGGATGCAATTCTTCGACAAAATCAAAGACATTTGACAAAGGCAAAGCCTTCCCTACTACCAAGGCTACAAGTCACCTAGGCATAAGTTGCAAAAATAATTATGTCAATGCTCAATCAATGTGGCTAAGTAGTGAGATGGAAGCTCAAATCTTCATGCATTTTGTTACCGCATGGGTGGATACAAAGATAGGCACCAACAAAGCTATGTTTATTGGATACTATTGGGTATTACAAGAAGCACAAAATTGCAAGCAAGAAGGCAGTGGAAAGTTGGAAATGATTTTTGCTCACCCTCGTCCAAATGCTATGGGCTCTTCTTGCTTATAGGATTTATAACTTCCTTAATACTAATGGTATGAACATTATTCAAACATTAATATTTCTTTATTTTTAACTTGCCACAAAATTGATTTGATTTATAACTTCGAAATTCACATTAATCTGCATTAATTGATGTTAAGGTAAGTGTGCTTGGGACTTGGCAAGTAGCTTAATAGACTAACCCAGAATATATAACCTAGAGGAACTAAACTAATGTTAGATGACCTAACCCTTGGCAACCAATCTTAGAGCAACCCCTTTCTCTCACACTATGCACAATGTCCCCCTCCCTCACCTTTGCCATGTATTCCCCACCCTCCCCAAATCCGCAAGGGAGGTCGGTGATGATCAGCATGAATGTTTCACTCTTGATTTGACCCACACATGGATCCACACCATGGAGGAGAGAGCTGTGTGAGACATCTAGCAAAGCCAAAGAGAGGGCAACCATGGTTGTGATGGAAAGGAAAAGGAAGAAGAGGAAAGGGGTGGTGGAAGCTGCCAAGATAAAAGGCAGAGGAGGGAGATGAAAGAGGTGGTGGAAGCTACCAAGATGGAGGAATATGAGGTGGAGGGGAGAGAAGGGGAAAGGGGAGAGAGTGATGGTGAGCAAGTGGGGGAGATGAAGGAAGTTGCCAAGATGGAGCTAGTATTTTTCTCCCCTAACAATTGATGGAGCCAGCAACACAGACCGTGTTAGTGGCATTCATTTGATTCAAGAACATAGTTTGATCAAGATCCAGAGAGAAAATCACATAGAAAAATAGAGAGAGGGAGATTAAGAAAGAAAAGTAGAAGAAGGCGAGCTTTTGTTGATTTATAGAAGCTTGCTTGAGTCAAGAATGCAAGAAGAGATCTCATGCAGTTGCAATACTTGTTCGTGCTCCTCCTTCATGTCCCTTCCCTTTTCCCCACCCCTCTTCTTGCTCAAAGCTCCTTCGCCTGCATCACTTCCTACCCAAAGCTTCTCTCTAGAAAAGGGTCATGGATAGAAAGGCTAAGCAACAGTAGGAAGAAATGAGAGTTGAACATAAGTAGCGATGGTAGGTTGCCAAGTGAGAGGAGGCATAACAGGGCGATGGTGAGGCTGAGACAGACTGGGTGGGTGGGGTGAGAAGGGCAAGGGTGAGGAGACAGAGCGATGGCAAGGCTAAGACGAGCTCAGTGGGAGGGACGGCTAGGGTTTTATAGGGGAGTAATCTTTTGTACACTTAGGTTCGGATGGCATTTGCAATTCAATTCAATGGGGACTCCATAAAAGCTTACCTTAATTTTCCATCGTGGGTCTGGGTGAAGATAGTTAAATTCAAAATTTCAAATTTTCAACGAGTGGGCTACCAAACATGCTTGTGTGAATGATGGGTACGATGCATATCATATAGCTATATATCTCATAGCCACGTTTTTTGCAGAGGCTTGCAACCCTCACCACCTCCATTTCCCACCACCCACTACTCACCTTTTCTCTTTCCTAAATCTGGTGAAAGGTAGGCAGTTGCTAACAAAATGCTTGAAATCATTCCCAAAGAAATTTTTTGCTATAGATACTTGTGCCAACTCACCCAATTTCTTCATAACCTCACAAATCAGCTCTTGATTTCTTCAAAACTTCTATTTAGAGCACCAACTGACTAGAGTTAGAGGTTTGCTCTCCATCAAGGTTTATTTCAAGCATGATGAGTTTCTTGATTTGAAGGTAAAGTCATACTATGTGACCTAGCTTACTATGCCATGTAATGCCATATGAAAGTAGTCTTTGGTAAGCTCCTCAAATCCTTCACTAAGCCATTGATTTTTTGGATTGCATGATTGATTATGTGCATCACCATAGCCATGCTTACATGCTAGTGGAGCATTGACGTGCAACTTTTAGATTCTATGAGTAGACCACAAAGATTTGGGCTCTCGTGTGCATGTATAATCAAAGTTTGTCGAGCACCTATTTCAGACTCAGATGATCATTGCCATTATTTTTTACAACCATAATTTTCCCCACTTCGTAGAATCCTTGATTTTGTGTATTGCCATAGCTAGAGCCTTGCATGGTTCTCGGGGTTGTTTGCCTGTAGTCTTCATCTCCTAAGCTCAAAACAAGCTTTCCTGATCATCTCTACATTATGCATTATTTCAAGCATGGCGAGTTTCTTGATTTGAAGGTAAAGTCATACTATGCGACCTTATGATAGAGTGAGTTGGAGCTTTATCATTGCTCCCTTGGAGAGGCTAGGGTTTGTTGGGCAACATTTCTATGCAATGACTGCTATTTTGTTTTCTAATGCTTATGCTAGGCTATCAGTAGATGGATACTTTAGAGACTCTTTTGCATTAAGGCAAGGATGCCCTGGCTCCATTGCTTTTGGCTCTTGGTATAGAACCTTTGCTGTATCAGTTGGATTACTATCAAAATCAAGGATGCATTAGACCAAATCTGATAACACTAATCTAATTGTGGGAAGGGAGGAGAATTCTAATTAGTTTTGGAGGAATTTTCAGTGGTTGCAGATTCAAAGATTAACCTGGATAGACAACTGCAGTGTGGTCAGGATGGGATGACTTGCTAGGTTGGACTACAACCTTTGCTTTTAGATGGATAAAAATAGGAGAAATTGTTAGGTACTTGGGATGCCCTATAGGATTTTCAATGAGCCTGAAAGACAAATTCGGATAATGGTGCATGGATAAAATGTAGAATAAATTTGTGATCTGGGAGGGTGCTCAACTATCATTTGCTTGCAGGATTATAGTTCCTAAATACATATTGACATCCATTTCTATTTATTTGATTTTTGTATTTCCACTTTTGGACAGCTTGGTGAAGAAAATGGAGACTTTGTCGAGAGAGATCAATGGCACTACATTGATTGGAGTTTTATGGTGGCATAAAAGAATAGGGTGGTTTGGGTTGGAAGAAATGGTTCAGAAATTCAAGAGATTGAATGTTAAATGGTTCTTGAAGCTACATTGTAATCAACTTGGGCAATAATTTCTAGATATTTGACATCTATGAATGAGCCTCGGGGAGTTTGTGCACCATGGCAAGACATAAAGCTATGCAAATATGAAGTTAAAATCGCTCAATTCGAAATATTCAATAAATTGGTTCCTAGTTGGAAACTGTCACTCGCAGGTGCTTCTTGGATGGGAAGTGACCTAATGTAGGGCAATGCTTCTCTTAATAGATCATTGTGGCATTCTATGTGGGCTAAGGACTGTTCAAACCTAAGTAAATGCTTGGATGAGAAGGTTGGATAGCGTTTGGAATGCTACACCATCATTTAGTTATAATCTACTGCTATGGAGGTTGCCGATTTGCAAACTACCTATGAAAACTAGGTTGTTCAAGTGGAAGCCGGAAGTCTCACCATTCTATGTGATTTGCAAATCAAGGGAGGAGAGTATAATGCACATGTTGTGGGAATGTCCTACTATATTACATGGACTATTTGGTGGTTCACTGCAGATATGTTTTCCACTAAGATGGAAGCTCACACTACTAGGAGACAAGGGAGGCATGAATGATGTTTTTTGGAAAGCATGGCATATTATTAGACTCTGTTGTTATTAGCTGCATTTGGTATTCTCAGAATAGGATACTTTTTTAGAAGCAGTTTGGATTAGGTGGCTGGTTCCAAGAGCTGGAAGCTACATTGAGAATGTCCTATAAGAGCATGAGGATGGAAACTATTTAGCTCATGAGCTGTATAGTAGAAAGTTGTATGAAGTCTCTGTAATTGTCTCGTTATGAGATTGAACTCGCTTTTATATATAATATATATAGAATGCTTATTTTGAGTAGATTCTTATCCTGCCAACATGTGGCACGTCATGTGGCTTTTATTATCCATATATGTGAGGATCATATTTGTTAATATGAGATGGCCAATCTACTTAACTACAACTCTGCAATTCTCAATTGGCAAGAAGTGGATTGCAGAGTCGAAGCAGTCGGTGCAAATTTCCCCTTCAACATGGTCACTAGACATTTCTCACCAAGAGCTATAGTCATAGCCCTCTCTCCTTACAACATATAGGGGTACGAGCTCCCCTGCTTGACAATAAGCTCTCAATACCACTTTGTATGCCCAAGGGATATCTCTGGTCTTTCTTCGCACATTCTGGAAGACTCTTTGGGCAATAACCCATAGATCTTTCATTCTTTTCAACAAAGGTTCATCTACCGAGGAATGCTTGATTAGCCATTCATAGAAATTGCTTCTTTCAGGCAACCCCTTTACCTTCAAATAATAATTTATTGCAAATACCATCTCTTCTTGCCCGAGACAGTCACTCTGTAAATATGTAGGATAGCAAGTTCATTCATGGAAGGGGATTATTAAATTTGGGGGACTTATGGGCCATTTATGGACGAGAGCGGGTTGAAATAATATTTATCTAATATAACTATGGCATGTAAATGTAAGGATAGAGCCTTTAAATTCAAATTACAACATGTTTACATACATAACAATTATGCAAAATATAGGGGTATTTTAAATATGTGCTTGCTCACATGTGTTTTATGGGTTTTACATAGTGACCAACCAAGGTCGGCCCAATGAATGTCATTCATCTTGATTGAGCTTTTATCGAATTATCTCAACATGTCAAAACAAGAGGAAGACAATGCTCTAGGATGGTGATGTATAATTGACCTTCAATAATTGTATCTTGCATGTCAGGAAGAGTCAAATTTAGGTCTTATATTTTTCATGTTACCTATAATCATGAGTTGCTAGAAAGGAAAGATGATGGACCGCATCTATAGAATCTACAATGAATTCATTGGTAAACCAATTTGGAGGGGAATGAATGGGGATTCATTGAAGTTTATTTCATGACTTCAAAGTCAGGTAAGTTTGTGTGGGTTACAATTAAACTTTCAAAAAATGCAATTGACGATATGGCCGTTGAGGGGTCCCCTCTACGGGCAAGGGCCATATTGATGTGTTAGAAAACTATGGCTGAGTGTCAGGGTTCCACTAAATCAATGGACATAGAATGCAACAATTTTCAGGGAGGTATGCATGTTGCAATGATTCTTCACTTTTAATTATTTTGAGAAAATTTCATTTCAAAATTTTCTATTTCTAGTTGGATTTGTTCGGTTTAGAGCTTGAGTTCCGACATATGCTAAGGGATTTTGAGAAAATTTCGTTTCAAAATTTTTCTAGTTTCTAGTTGGATTGGTTTTGTTCAGAGTTTGAGTTCAGACGTATGCTAAGGGTGCAGATGACTGTGATGACCAAAGGATGGATTGATGATGATGCAGTGCAGCCCTCAATTAACAGGATCTGAAAAATCCAGGTCTAGGTTTGCATAATTTTTGTTATTGGTGGTTGAAGGACTAACTCTTGCACTACTCAATACCAAGCTAGTTTGAGGTTGTAGGCAAATTATAGAATTGGATTTGGGCATATGACTATTAAATTGCATCATCCATTGATAGAATTTCACATTAGTTTTGGTTTGGGTAGAATTGTAAATGAACACTTGAATTGATTTGCAATCACTTGCGTTGCTTTCGCACTCATTGGATTTGATAATTGCCTTTCATGTTTCAATACCTCATTTCTCATCATAGAAGTGGTGGGCTTTCTGAAAGTTCATGGTTTTGGTTGTAAGGGTTCTCGATCATGATTTCTTTATGCTATTCATTTTCATTGTCTACTAAGATTTTTGTTGTGAGAGACAACTCTGTTTGCAATGCTTTCTTTTGTACTTGATGAATAGTGTCAATCCTAAATGGGTTTATTCATATCCCAAGAGGAGTGCAAGGTATAGAAAGATTGGCAAAGAGCTTGGGATTTAAGCAAGCTATAGAAAGATTAACAACTAAGATTTTTGTTATGTGAGACAACTTTGTTTGCAATGCTTTCTTTTGTATTTTATGAATAGTGTCAGCGTAAAATGGGGTTTATTCATATCCAAAGAGGAATACAAGCTATAGAAATATTGGCGAAGAGCTTGGAATTTAAGTAGGCTATAGAAAGATTGACCACTAGGGTACAATTTCTCTTTCCTAACGACACCTGCAAGGAATGTTTTAGTTTTTCTTCGTCAAGTGGTTGTAGGATTTTCACAATTTCTCCTGATATACCTTTAACTTATGGTAGATCCAATGAATTTCCCTTGTCAGCAAGAGGCAATCGTTCTCAGCCTCAAGTACTTCTTGATTGAGAAGAGATGGCTTAGCTACCGTGAGGCCAATATTTTTGGGTGCACTTGACAATCCTTTAAACCCCTTAGTTACACAAAATAATGTGTGTTCTCCCTTCCTTTCTAATAGTGCATTTGTTGCTACCATGGTACTAAGTCAATTCTCAATCAAAGGCCATTGCTCATAGTCCAATAGAGAAACAAGAAAAAGAATGAATGCTCCATATCTCACCTGTGCACTTATCTCTAAGCACACAGAATGCATGTCTCACCTGTACACTTATCCCTAAGCACACCGAAAAACAATCCCTTCTACCAATTCTTTAATAACATGAGCTTCATATTTCACCCGTGCACTTGCTACCTATGCACAAGATAAGGCAATTTCTTATAAGGCATGTAGAAGCTAGTTATGCACCACAATATTGAAGCAATTCATGTCAACACACAACATGAAACAGCTGATTCAAATTACATACACTGCCTCTTACTCAATACCTAAAACATAAAAAACAAGCAAAGAAAACTTGTCCAACATGTTGCTTCCTCTTTGCCCACATATTCAATCAATCTTCATTTTACTTTGAGCAGGCCTAATGAATATAATTCATCTTGTTTTTTAAATTTTGGAAACTAGATCCGAGCAAGCAATTGGAAGATAGCGTGTTAAGAAATTAATGAAATATTATTGCATGAAGCATTTTGAAAATAGAGGTTTAGAAGGAACGTTAAAAAAGGTTCATCGGACTTGATCTCCATGTAAATGTTAGAGGTATTGCTTTATAATTCAGTTTGGCCAGCTCAAAATTGATAATTTTGAAAATTAAAACTTAGTAAATACATGAATAAGGCATTTCTTGCATGAACTCTAGAGTTCTTTCCAAGTTTGATGGTCATCTCACAGTTAAGAACATGTGTCAAAAGACAATGTTAGTCATCCTTAATAGTTCTAAGTTTAAAAAACATGCCTTTCCTTGAGTACCTTTCAATGTGATTTAGTAGACTTGTAGCACATTGCACTAAGCACATATCACTTTGCAATCGGCATATTGCAATTTGCATTTTGTACATAGCACATAATTAGGTCATATTACTTTTTTCTTATTTTAAGACCCTAGATAATCACATGTATGTGTGTGTGAGGGAATAGGTGGCATGTTTCCTCTCCAAACATTACAAGACCAAGGAACATGCCCTTCCTTGGGTAGCTTGCACGTTGAGTTTAGTTTAATAGCACTTTACATTTTGCACATAGCACTTCGCAATTATCAATACAACCACATATTTGTGTGTGGAGAGAGTGTGTGTGGGGAGAGTCTACATGCTTTCTCTCCAAACATTATAAGACCAAGGAACGTGCCCTCCCTTGGAAACATAGTACTTGTTGCAATTACAAGAAAGTGAGCTTGAAATTGAATGTTTAAAACTAGAGCATATATTGTTTTATAATTGAATAGCACTTCAAATTCATCACATAGAATTTTGCATTCATCACATAGCACTTTGTATTTACCACATAACTAAATGTTTGTATGGGGTGAGTGTCAGCACAATTTCTCTCCAAAAATTATAAGACCAAGGAATATGCCCTTGGGAACATAGTACTTGTTGCAATTACAAGAAAGCGAGCTTCTGAATGTTGAAAACAAGAGCATATGTTGTTATATTCAATAATTGAACAACACTTTCAATTCATCACGTAGCATTTCACATTCAACATATAGAACTTTGTATTTAGCACATAAATACATGTTTTTGTGGGAGGAGAGTTCGCATGCTTCCTCTAAAAATTATAAGACGAAGGAATGTGTACGTGCCTTGGGAACACAAGACTTTGCATTTGGCATATATCACGTGTTGTTGCAATTACAAGAAAGAAAGTTTGAAATTGAATGTTGAAACTAAGAGCACATGCTTTTGTACTCCATTATGGAATAGCAAACAAGAAATCATAGCCCTTCAACCTAACTAGCTAGAGTTGTGGTCTTCAATCTATTTGTTATTATAATGGCATAGCCTTCCAAAGGAGGAGATCTATAGAAGTTGTTTTGCACATTGTGCACAATAACCGTGTAAGGTCTTAAGTAGATAGTTGGAATTTTAGAGATGTCTCGTTGAGAGGTGGAATGAGAGGCATACAACAAGTGTCTCAAGTCTCCAGCACACCGCTATTAGCATAGAATGCATTGAATTTGGACTTGATAACTCAACAAGCAGCTAGGCCTATTTATATAATAGAGTACATTCCTGCAAGGGTAATTTCACAGTTCCACCATTTTAGCACTTTCAAAAATCAAGTTGGAGAACTTGTTGCCATAGATTTAGGAGATGAAAATTTCCCCATGAACATTGCAAAATAAGGCAATGTTAAGCATACATGTAGGAGCTATGCCATCTTTGCTGCAATAGGAATGTACTCTATTGATACAATAGAGTACATTCTTGCAAGGGGAATTTCACGGTTCCACCATTTTAGCACTTTCAAAAAGCAAGTTGGAGAACTTGTTGCCACAGATTTAGGAGATGAAAATTTTCCCATTAACATTGCAAAATAAGGCAATGTTAAGCATACATGTAGGAGCTCTACCATCTTTGCTTCATGAGATCAAATTATCACCCTCTCCAAGACTTGAAATTTTGTTGTTGTGTCTTGTTGCAGCACCCTAAAAAGTAGCAACATCCTTTTACCTTTCATGTTCCCCTATGTCTCCCTATTTTGGAGGTAGAACTTCCTGCAACCAATCTTCAGAGCAATGTGGAAATGCGCTAATAGAAAAGTATAGTATGGAGAAGTGTTGTGGTTGACTTCCTAACTTATTGTGTTAAAGGGTGAAGCATTGATGGTGAACATTTCTTCTCCTTCAGCTCGCCATCTCAACCAACCATGAATCATCTCCATAGAGTCAACTGGAAATTGTTCAAACATCTCATCCATGCCATGCTAGTTGAAATTCAAGTGATGATATACAAGTGCTAACTTTGTATGAGCCCTTCATGTCATCAATGACGAGAGTATTCAAGGCCATTGCAAGTTGATTGATTTGGACAGTCTGGCCTTGAACGTTTACCATATGTCTTAGCAAAAATTGGCTCCATCACTTGTCTATGTGACTTCTCATTTTCCTTAACTCTTCCTTGTTGTTAGAATAGAACATGTCTTTAAAATCTATAGGTTGTCTTTTGACTACATTTTGAAAAGCTCATGCATCGGTATAAACCTTCTGTGGAAGTGCATCAAAATGATGTTCCTAACAGTTGTGTCTATGAACTGACTACTAGCCTCCTTGATCTTCATATCAATTGGCAGATTGTTTTTGCACCTTTAGCTATATTTTGAGCAATGCAATTGAGCAACATGTTTAAGGTGCATAATGCAGAGATGATCAGGAAATCTTGTTTTGAGCTTAGGAGATGGGGTGGTAGCAAGCTAAGGGTGTCCACTTCCAGACCACTTTCGGGTGAGTGTGACACCCACTCGAGTGAAAATACAAAGGTTTTGCTTCGCTCTCCAATACCTCGATCGAGGTATTAGTTCCAATGAAAATCACACACGAGGACAACCGAGCCTCGATCGAGGTGCTGGGCTTTTTTCACCGGACTGAGCCTATACCTCGATCGAGGTTTGCTGGCAAGCCACCTATACATGCCACATCTACCTCGTTCGAGGTATCCTGGCAATCCAGCTCAACCTCAATCGAGGTAATGTGGCATGTCCAGCATACCTCGATCGAGGTATGTGCCATCCGACAGGGCAGATGACATACCTCGATCGAGGTATGCTGGACCGATGACTTGGCCGCATGTCGAATATGTCAATCGAGACATGTGGCATCCGGCTACTGCCGACATACCTCGATCGAGGTATCGTGGCATGTCAATACCTCGATCGAGGTAGATGTACCGAGATGTATGGGCATGTCACAATACCTCGATCGAGGTATCGTGGCATGTCGATACCTCGATCGAGGTAGATGTATGGAGGATGTATGGGCATGTCACAATACCTCGATCGAGGTATCGTGGCATGTCTATACCTCGATGCGATATGTATGTTGCATGCGGAATACTTCGATCGAGGTAGGGAAACCCTAAATTTTCTTATAAAAGGAGAGTGACCCCCCTCATTCCGCATACCTCGATCGAGCTCCTCCTCATCGACCGATTTCGGATTTGCGGGACGTCGACGGAATTGCAGGAGCGACGGAGAGCAACCGATGGACATCGACGGAGATGGACGGAGCGGGAGAGTCCAGGTAGGGTTTTTTTTATGTAGCATTTTCTTTTTACTAAAATTTAATTAAATTTTAGTTTATAAGAAAAATTATAAAAAATTTCTAAATTTCAAATGCATTTTAATGTTTTTTTGAAATTTATGAATTACGACATTTTTTATTTAAAATGTGAAAAAAAAAAAATTTTTAATAGAGCTATTTTTATTAAATAAAAAAACGTTCATAGGAATAATTATAAAATATTTATAAATTTCAAATGCATTTGTAAATTTTTTTAAAATTTTTGAATTACGACATTTATAATTTAAAATGTGAAAATTTTAAATTTAAAAAACATTTAAATTTTAGTTCACAGGAATAATTATAAAATATTTTTAAATTTGAAATGCATTTTAAAGTTTTTTTTAAATTTTTGAATTACGATATTTTTTATTCAAAATGTGAAAATATAAAAATTGTGTTTTTTAAAATCATCTTTGAAAAAAAAGAGATTAAAGTTATTTTTTAAATTAGAGATATTTTTAATTAAATAAAAAAACGTTTAAATTTTAGTTCACAGGAATAATTATAAAATATTTTTAAATTTGAAATGCATTTTAAAGTTTTTTAAAATTTTTGAATTACGACATTTTTAATTCAAAATGTGAAAATGTAAAAATTATGTTTCTTAAAATCATCTTTGAAAAAAAAGAGATTAAAGTTATTTAAAAAAAAAACGTTTAAATTTTAGTTCATAGGAATAATTATAAAAGATTTCAAGATTGCTCTTCATTATTATTGGTGGAGAGGTGCTAAGATTGAAACTAATTGGCTAAGTTTTGGTGCTAAGATTGATACTAATTGGCTAAGTTTTGTACCTTTAAATACCTCGATCGAGGTCTGCTATGCCCAGAGCCCAGATCATATACCTCGATCAGACCATATACCTCGATCGAGGTATTCAATGCATTACGCATGTATAAACCTCGATCGAGGTATCCCTAGGTGTCCTCGGTCATATACCTCGATCGAGGTATTGTATGCCTCATGCAGGTCATATACCTCGATCGAGGTATTGTATGCCTCGCACATCGTCATGTGTATACATCTGGCTGATGTGGCACCATGCATGGTCATGATGTGGTAATATAGTCTCTTCCATGACATTGAAAGGTGATGTGGCATGATGAGTTGGCATTCATGAGGTGGTAGATTGACATGGCAAATTGAGGTGGAGGGATTGGTGATGTGGCAAGGTTGAGGAGGTATGCCAAGGTGGCATTGTGTGATCACATGGCTCATGATGTGGAATGGTGAGGTGGCACATGTGGCAGCACGTGTGGCAATGTAAGGTGACATGGCAAGGAGTGATGTCACATCTCCTTGATGAGATGGCACCACGTGGTCTAACAACGTGGCATGGTTTTGATGACTCAGCCTTCCACATGGGCAGCATGCAGACTCCAAAGGCTTGCCACTAGGGTCGGTGATGCTCCTAGCCTACCTCACCAAGCCTAATACCAAGCCTACCTTGTCTTGGTATTAGGCTTGGGTGGCCCTTTTTCCCCCACAAAAGGGAGATTTAACTGTTGGAGGCCATATCGTACGTTTTCCCTACTCAAATTTAACCAAAATTTTTTCCTCTTATTCATCATGCAGAGGACTAAAAATATTGACATTTTTGAAATGTTTGGTCATGTTTGAGAATTACTAGATTTATTTTTAATATTCTTTATTGATCCTCTAAGGAGTAAAAGTAAAAATTAAACTTCAATCTTCCTAAATCTAACCGTTGGATTTGGGATTTGATGATTCAACCACACACCCTTATGTGCCTACTAACCTTCCACCAAATTGGATTTGCTTAATTATTCAAAATACTAAAAAAATGTGGTGTGCTACTAAAATGCATGTATTTTATGACTTTATTTATTATAAATAATTATTTATAATTAGATAAATCATTCAAAAAATTACCAATAAATCAAGTTAAGCTCTACATAATGCAACGAGACCACTTACAAAGTTTCAATAACATTTAATCTAAAATGAGTGAGAAATTTAGAATTTAATATGACACTCTCTGTTCATGACAAACGTGTGACACAAAGAAATTTTTTGTGTGTGCATCAAATTTTCGATCAAACTATACGATTGTGTGCACAATAGCAAGTGTGATGTTGTGTCAGAAGACTTCAAAGACTAGATCCATAGGGAAGTAGGTGAGATTTGCATTTTTGTGTGCTAAAAAGCTTGTTTTTCCACCTCCTAAGGATTGGGAAGTGAACAAAAAGTGGACACCCTTAGCTTGCTACTTCCGGATGAAGACTATAGGCAAGCAACCCCAAGAACCATGCAAGGCTGGCTATGGCAATGCACAAAATCAAGGATTTCATGAAGTGGGAATAGTCATGGTTGTCAAAAATCATGGCAGATTGAATGATCATCCGAGTCTGTAATAGGTGCTTGACAAACTTTGATTATACATCCACATGAGAGTGCACATCTTTGTGGTCTTCTCACAAAATCTAAAAATTACAATTCAATGCTCCACTAGCATGCAAGCATGGCCATGATGATGCATATAATTAATCATGCAGTCCAAAAAATCAATGGCTTAGTGAAGGATTTGAGGAGCTTACCAAAGACTACTTTCATATGGCATTAGCATGGCATAGTAAGCTATGCTTTTTCCAGCTCCAAGTTGAGAAGAATAAATCGAGAATAACTTAGGGATTAACTTCCCAGTGCCAGTGTTAAGACTACGTGGCATGGAATCCCCTTAAAAAGCATGAATTTATCAAGGTGGTCATGTCTCTGCCACAAATTTGCCAGAAATGTTGATAAAACTTTATGGCAATCGCATCCAAGTCTGGGGATTTTCCCTTAGCCATTAAGAAGACCATATACTTGAGCTCATCCTAGGAAAAAGGCCTCTATAAGAGAATGGCCTCATGAGGCATAATACATCTTTGCATCTTACTAAGAAAGGCATCAACCCTCAACTTGTAATCTAGAACAAAAGGAGGCATTGTTCTCCCTATGTATGCCAAGTGTTTCACAAAAACATCTAGAATCAAATCCTCCTGAAATACTCTCAACCCTTCATTGTTAACTATCGAAGAAATATTTTTGTGCAATCTCTTTTGCTTTATAGCATTAAAGAAAAAGGCGATTGGCTTGCCTCCATCCTACAATCATCTCATCCCTGATTGCATCTTAAGGGTGAAATAATATCTGGCATGCTTAACTGATTTCTACAAGAGCTCAATAGCACTTAGTATAGGTGGAAGAGTATTATCATCAGGTTTCTCCTTTATAGTAGCTGCCAGCACACACTCTCTAACCACACTACCTCCTTCTCTTGTCTTTTCATTGTTCTAGCTCTAGACCATCAAAATCTTTATCAAGGGCCATTATTGCTCTAATACAACCTTCCCATGATTCATATACTTTCTAGACTCCTTCCTCCACGCTTCTATCATAGCTTGATCAAAGTAGGACAAACCTAAGGAGGAGGAATTCATCTTAAAAGGAACTGGCCCGTTCTCTCACTTCAAGTGGATCAAAACCCACTAGCAAAGGGAAATGATATGAGGGAACCACATCTGCTAAAACCTCCCCACAAAACTTTGGCCTTCTAGTCACCATCCATTCTTAGTGAAATAAATTCTATGAAGCCAAGCAACTCTTCAACTTTGATCAGAGTGCTTGTTATGCCAGGTAAAGACTCAATGAGTCATAATCTGCCTACTCTACCAGATTGCATGCATTCTTTAAAATTTCCCATGCTTGTCTTTCTTGCCTTGATATTAAACCGCCCTTGTGTGATTATGTAAGAAAATAATACAACGTCTGTGCTCAACAGATACAGGATCTCGTACACAAGAGAGAAAACAAGATAGTATGGAGAATAAAAAATTTGACTACTGTAGAACTGATGCAATAGATGGCGTTGCCTCCCAACCATGTGCTCCTATGAAAGAAGCTTCTATGGCGTGCTGGAAATAGTAGAAGACAAAGGCTGGATGCTAAGGAATCAGGGTTGCTATAGCCAGTGATGAAATGGGCTTCACAGGCTTGCTCTTATATAGCCACCAGTCGTAGTCAGTTAGGCTCAATTGGGTGACCGACCCAATCCACCCAAAATGGTCGAATGAGGGTTGGCCTCGAAATAGGCTACCAACCATATGATAGAACCGGTGCGCAAAACAGAGCAACTGACCTACGGTTGCCGTTCAGCCTAGAGCCATCCGGGATCTTCTGAGGCTCCAAACAGGCCTCGCAACCCAAGAGTGGGCTGCCCCAGGAAATGCTCTATCTACCCTCAGTGCAGTCAGTCAAGGGATGCCTTCCTGCACTTGCATGTAGCCTAGTTGGCGGTGTGCCAACTCTATCTGAAGCCGTCCAATCATCAAGCCACACATGGCCCCCATCTGGTATCCAAACCAGGACCTACTGAAAAACCGAGCTACTCAAATGCCTTCTCCTCATATGGGGGGCTTACAAGTAGAGTTAGCTGGTTCCCACGTAGTTACACAAGAGTGGAGCATTGATATCTAACACCCCCCCTCAATGTCCACCCGCAAGTGAACTTACTTTTTTGGCCCAATGAAGATGCCTCTCCAGCAAGTCTCTTCCAAGAGCCTTCGTGAAGATGTCCGCAACATTCTCTGTAGTCAGACAATACACCAAGTCGACCTCTCCATCCATGATGAGCTCACGTACAAAGTGATATTGAATCTCAATGTGTTTTGTGCAAGTGTGGAACACCGGGTTCTTTGCAATCGCCATGCAACTCTGATTGTCACATGATAACTGCATAGGCTTGTTCTGCACTTACACCCATGTTCCCCAAAATCCTCCTCAACCACACTACCTCACAAGAAGCAAAGCATGCAGATTTGTACTCGGCCTCGGTAGAAGAAAGAGCAACTGTGGGTTGCTTCTTGCTGACCCATGACACAACTCCAGATCTAAGTGAGATACACTACCCTATCATTGATCTCCTACTGTCCACGTCTCCTGCCCAATCCGAGTCACAGAATCCGATCAAGATGTTGCCCTTGGTATAGGTGATGCCATAATCAATGTGCCTTTGATGTATTTCAGCACCCGCATCCCTACCCTCCAATGGTTCTCCCAGGGCTTATTGGAAAACCAGCTTAGTACACCAGTCGCAAAACTGATGTCTGTCCATGTGTTGCACAGGTAAATCAAGTTGCCCACAAGCCTTTTGTACTTCCCTTCATCCACCAGTGATGATGAATCCTCGTTTGAGAGCTTCGCATCAACCTCCATAGGGGTACAAACTGTCCTTGCACTCAGCCATGCCAAATGCCTTCAGTCTCTTCAGCATACTTCAGCTATGAAATGAAGATCTATTTTGGATCTTGCCAAACTTCAATCCCCAAGCAAATACTTTTGCCATGAGTCGAGCCTTGTACTTATCCAACGTGTCGTCGAACTTGTACTTGGTCTTGTACACCCACTTGGTTCCGATTACCTTGGGTTTTGGTGGTCGATCCATAAGGTCCCAAGTGTTGTTCTTCATTATGGAGCCATACTCTGACTGCATAGCCTCCATCCACCTATCATCGCCATGTGCCTCTTCAAGACACTTGGGCTCATCAGCACGGATCACTTCTGTCATCAAAGCATAGTTGACCAAGTGTTCCTGCGCCCTTCTTTGCTTCTCTAATCTCTTGGACCGGTGGTGTTCGGATGGTTCCTCCTCAATGGTTGGAGGTTCTCTATCATCCAAAAGCTGCTTTACCCACTTTGGGAATGGCCGTTGCCATTGTGGTTTTGCAGGATCTTCTTCATCTTCTTTGTCTTGAATCCTCCCAAGCACCGTTGGGGGAGTTCGGTCTGCTACTGGTGGTGGTACTGGATGGATATCCTGGTCTTGGTTGTCTGGGAAGGAAGGATCCTCCTCTAATTGATGCGGCTGTTCTAAGAAGACCACATCGCGACTTACAATTACTTTCTTGGTAACAAGGTTATAGAGACTGTAACCCTTCGCCTCTTCACTGTAGCCCAAGAAAATACACTTCCGGCTCTTCGGTTCCCATTTGGTCCTGGTAACATCAGGGACATGCACAAAACAGTCACATCCAAAAACTCAGAAATGTGCAACTGAAGGTTTCTTACTAGAAAAGGCTTGCAGTGGAGTCATCCCATTCACAGCCTTCGTGTAGCTACGATTTAGGATGTAAACTACAGTGCTACATGCTTCAGCCCATAAAGTCTTTGGCAAATCTTACCCTTTCATCATACTTCGGCCAATTTCGTAGATGACGCGCATCTTGCATTTTGCTACTTCATTTTGCTATGATGTATGTGGCGGGGGTTTCTGCCTCTTGATTCCGTGACTTTTGCAGTAACTTTTGAATTCAATTGATGTACACTCTCCACCTCTTTCTAATCTCAACTTCTTCACCTTCCTCCCCATTTCTTTCTTGACCATTACATGCCATTCCTTGAACCTACTAAAAGCCTCGTCTTTAGTCTTTAGGAAGTATATCCATATCCTTCTACTGTACTCATCGATCAGCATCATGAAGTAGTAGGAACCACCCAAAGATTTTGTCTCCATCTTTCCACAGAGGTCCATGTGAACGAGCTCTAGAGGAGCCTTTGCCGTGTTGGCCTCTTTAAGGAAAGGGCTGCCGATGCTGGTTGCCCATCATGCAAGCTTCACATACGTCGGGAAAATCTGAAATTTCTGGTAGGTCTACAATCATTCCACTTTTATGCATCTCCTTCAAAGAACTAAGGTTTAGATGACCAAACCTCTCATGCCACAGCTTAGTGTTCTTCACATCCACTCGAGCACTGAAAGCTGAGAGTTCATAAATGTTGTTGCACCGTGTACCTTTACCAATGACCTTCCCTTGAAGATCCAGAATCTGTGCACCATTCTTATTGAATTGAACTTTGAGGTCCCGATCTGTGATCGCGGAAACGGACAACAAGTTCCTCTTGATATCTGGCACATAAAGAACATCGGACAACTGTTTTACAACTCCATCAGACTTGAGAGCAATCGTACCTTTTCCTTTTGCTGGACATTTTGCATCATTGCCGACTGCTACCAGGATGTCATTCCCTACCGGCTATAGAGAGGTATACCAATCCTTCTGACTAGTCATGTGGAGCGATGCACCACTGTCAATGATCCACAGTTCATCTGTAGGTACATGAACTGCCTCCGTGCAAATCTCCTCAATTGTCTTTACTCCGTTCTTCTCATCTGCAATCTTCTTTCAGCACTCATTCTGCTTGTGCCCTGCCTTGTTGCAATAGAAGCACTTGATCTTCTTCTTTCTCTTTTTATCATCAGAAGAAGATGGGTTACTAGAGTCCTTACCCTTACCTTTCTTTGATCCGGTCCAGAAAGCTGAATCTTCTCTAATCCTCATCTTTTGACGCATCTCCTCCTCCAAAAGCATCGTGCTGAAATCCTCAAAGCTGAGGGTGGATTTCTGTTCTACGTTTTCAACACCGTAACAAGACCATCGTACTTTGGTGGGAGAATCCGTATGCACCTTCGTGCTATATTCTCGCTGGTGATGGTGATGCTAATCGCAGTCATCTGATCGCGCAGATTCTTCACCCTAGTGATGAACTTCTCTGCCGCTTCAGATTCCAGATTCTAAATCCGCATCTGATTCATGGTCTCGTACTGATTTTTCAAGACCGTCCATGCCTCCTCCACTGTGGTGACATGTTTAATTAATGCCATGACGAAATCACTAACATTGCAGACAATAGAACACAACGCATCTGCATTTCTTCTTGTCCACGCGAGAATCTCATCCGCAGTTGGTACTATCTGTTGTCCTGCATTGGCTGGATCCGGTCTCACAACCGGCCTCACGTCCACCCCAGTAGCAATGTCCCAAACCTCGTATGCGCTTAGGATGGTCTTCATCTCTTCCAGAGTGGATAGTTAGAGCCATCCAACTGTTCGCTTTCACCGAACGGTGGGATTCGTAGTCTTGCGGGCTGGGCCATCTCTCACAATCTTCTTGCAAACAGAAACACACTACCAAATCTTCTTGCTAGAGTCCAGGCTTTGATACCATGTAAGAAAATAATAATACGTCTATGCTCAACAGATAACAGGATCTCGTACACAAGAGAGAAAACAAGATAGTATGGAGAATCAAAAATTTGATTACTATAGAACTGATACAATAGATGGCGCTGCGTCCCAACCGTGTGCTCCTGTGAAAGAAGCTTCGATGGCATGCTGGAAATAGTAGAAGACGGAGGCTGGATGCTAAGGAATCAGGGTTGCTATAGCCAGTGATGAAATGGGCTTCATAGGCTTGCTCTTATATAGCCACCAGTCGTAGTCAATTAGGCTCAATTAAGTGACCGACCCAGTCTGCCCAAAACGGTCGACTGGGGGTCCTGAAATAGGCTACCGACCATACAATAGAACCGATGCGCAAACAGAGCAACTAGGCTCCAAACAAGTCCCGCAACCCGAGAGTGGGCTGCCCCCGAAAATGCTCCATCTACCCTCAGTGCAATCAGTCAAGGGATGCCTTCCTGCACTTGCATGTAGCCTAGTTGGTGGTGTGCCAACTCTATCTGAAGCCGTCCAGCCATCAGGCCATACATGGCCCCCATCTGGTGTCCAAACCAGGACCTACCGGATAACTGAGCTACTCAAATGCCTTCTCCTCATATGGGGGGCTTACAAGTAGAGTTAGCTGGTTCCCGCGTAGTTACACGAGAGTGGAGCATTGATATCTAACAGATTGGTCACCTAAGTCAATAGCATTATTCCAATCCCCTAGGCAAACTATTTGCTTACCTGGAATAGTGCATCGAAGTCTTTGCCATAGCATGGCTCTTTATATTGAACTGTTGGGAGCCTCTTACTCTGCCATCAAATATTCATCCACTTCATCCTTGATTATTGAAACGAGAGAACTTTGACAACACTAGCAAAGTTGTGCCTCCTTTTCCATCCTTTTCCATTAACTAGGTAGTTCCACATGATTTGATATCCTAGGAGAATCTAGTCATCAAATCCCGCATTACCTACTTTGAGTTCCTGGAAAGCCAAAATTGAGGGTTTCTTTTGCCAAACTTACTTACAGACGCCTTCTTCCATGGTGAACACTTACCTCTAATATTCTAGGTCATCGTGACAACCAAAAAGTTTTTATGAGTGCCATGCATGTTATTTTGAGACATCTTGTTCCATTTCCTCTGCTGATGCAGCAAAATTGTTAACAAAACTTCCTTTCCTTGCTTTACATTTAGCTGCACGTAGCTCTCTTTGGAGTTTCCTTGCCATTGTCATTGGGACTAGCCTCCTTCTCTTTCTCATGATCTTCCTTGCTTGTGATCTCCATCGCTTCAGGGGCATCTTGCTTCCCTTTCCTAATTGATGTCTTCTCTTTGGCAGTTCTTAACCTAACATTTTGCTCAATTTGAACTTTTTGCCGATCATCAGATTGCAACTCCTTACTTAATTACATGACACCATGTTGCCTTCCTTCCTGAACCAATAAGTTGGGATGAAAACAAGGTGAATACTAGCAGTATTCAATGGGCCTTCCCAAATGGAGAGAGTTTTGAGAGAGAGAAATCAAAGTAATGAGAGATGAAATAGTTGAGTAATGAGCTAAAATGAGATTGCTTAGTTTATGAAAATAAGATTTTATATCTTTGTCTTAAATTGTCATGTAAATAATTGAGTGGTCAGACCAATAGGCAAAGTTTGTTCCATATTTAAGGTTTTTTATGTTGTTATTTGTCCAAATATAGTCTATTGTCGATCCATATATAGTTGTTGGTGAACTTATTAATTGATTCATATGGATTTTCTTCATATATTCTTGTATCATTGTTAGTTGAATTGTTGGTTTTTGAAAGTCTATGTTAAAGTCTCCTATGATGTAAGTGACAGTATTAATGTTCCATATGCTATGTAATTCTGTTAAGCATTGAAGAATGTTCTTTGTTTTTGAGTGTGGATGTTTGTAGACATTGCATATTTGTAGTTTCAAGTTCTCTACAGTTTCGAAAATTGTAAGCAAGCACTCAGATCCATCTTTTATTTTGTAATGGCTTTCTATTGGTTTAATGTCTTTTCATAGTATGTTGTTATTCCATTCCCATATGCTTTATGAATATGTCCAAATCCATGTAGTTGCAGTATATTGTTCGTTGTTGTATGTGTTTCTTGAAAGCAAATTATGTTCACTGCCATGATGCTGTTGGATGCTAATATGTTGTGCTTATGTTTTGCAAATGATCTTGTGTTTATGTTTGGCTCAAGTATTGAATTCTCCCCACCCTCTCCTTCTACCTATCTTGGAATACCGAGAAACTTGGGATGTTTGGATTTTAGTCTTGGTGTGATGACATCTTGGATCCTTCAATTTGATGGAGCTTACAAACCTTCGACCAACAAGGCTGTTGGCGTGGGTGTGAAGCTCACTTCACCAGGTGGTGAGGAGTATTGTTATAGCAAATCTACACCTGCAAGTACATGCAACCAAGCTGAGTACTCGGCACTCATTTTTGGGCTACAAAAGGCAAAAGAGCATCGTATCAAGCAACTTGAGGTGCAAGGAGATTCTCAACTAGTGTGTGAACAAGTTAGTGGAAGGTGGAAGGTGCAGAGCAAAGGCTTGGTTCCACGACATCAACAAGCATTGGAACTGTGCCAACAATTTGAAGAGGTAAAAATTTAGTATATCCCTCAAGCTCAAAATATAGTTGCTGATTTCTTGGCACGAGAAGCTTGTACTTCAATCACGCATGATGCGAGTGGAAGCACCACCCCAACAAAGCTGCAAGTCACGAAGGAGGGTGATCATTTGTAAGGAATGCAAAGGTTGTGGTCATCATGAAACTAAGTGTTGGGCATATTTGATACGAGTTTATCGACTTTGAAAGATCATCAAAAAGGTCCCCAAGGACATTGCTCAAAAGAAAGCCCTTGAAGAAATAGCATGGCGACTACAAGAACTGGAAGAAGCTGAAGGTGATGTGCAAGCTCTCCAATTATTGATATTTGTCATGGCATTCTTGTTTGCCTTGATGAACAACCTCATGCAGTGCCGTGTCTCTAACCCTCACTTGTAAATATGGCTGCGATATCATGAGGGTTGGTCCTTTAAGATTGTCTATGAGCTATTCTATGCTAAAAATTCTTCCCGTGTAGTATTTCACAATACACCAGTCACACCCTACCCTGCCTATGTGTGCTTTGTGGATGTATCTTCACCTGATTTTCAATTCAAGCTACCTCTTTCCATTGTTTGCCCATAGATAAGCCTCATTTCGTCTCTCTCTTTTCCATTTTCAAAGCATGGCTGACATTCCCGTGTTTTGTGGATGGGTTGAAGAAAATCCAAATGAGTATCTTGTGGCCTTCAAGCACCATTGTGTTTCTCTCAACTTTCTTACTGAAGATAGATGGCTGTTGGTTCTTCCCACATTTCTAGAGGGTTTGGCTCAAGTGTGGTATAAGAAGCAAGCCGAAGACGTTTGCCAAAGCTGGCCAAGGTTGATAGCAGTGATGATTGAATATTTCGGTAAAGAAGAGGAGCCGGAGAATGTGTACCTGCAGGTGGCAAACTTGAAGTAGTCAGAAGGTGAGACGGCGCGTTGATATGTGGATCGAGCAGCCGTGCTCCTGGACCGTTTAATTGCCACACAAGAGGACAATGCCAGATTTCGAGCTGGAATGACTCAGCATGTGCTGGGCTACCTTGTAGCAGGAGCAAGTGATGAATTCTGCCTCAAGCTTAAATGGGAGAATCTAGAAGCTATGGTGCTAGCAAATGAGATTGCTCAAAAGTTTGATAAAGTTCAGTCTGATCCCGCTTCAAAGAAGATGATTATTTCTCTGCAACCCCCTCAATTCTTACAACAACAATCTGGGGGTTCTAACTCAGGGGCATATCCCCACCCCTCATCAGGGATGTATCCACCACCTCCACCTCAAATGTATGGTCCTCCCTTAGATGCTTACCCTCAACAAGGTGTATATTCTCACCCTCTGCCTCGAAGATTTCCCTAGCCTCACCCACGAGCCCCCCTCCTTTCTACTCTCTCCACCCCTCCAGCTAAAGAGGCCCCTCCTGCAAAAGAACCCGGAGTCAATGACCTAGCCAAGGCCCTGAATGATCTTCGACTTGAGATGGTGGGCATCAAAAATGAAGCCAACCGCCCTCCAAGAGACCGAGCTAATGTTGTATGCTACGAGTGCCACTAGAAAGGTCATTATCGCACGGAATGTCCCAATATTCCAAGGGTGAATCTTCTAAGTGAATCTAGCACTGAGGATTCTGATGTAGAGATCCTTGACCTCGAGAAAAGAAGTCGTACCACCTCAGACCCCTCTCCAAACCATGGACCAGGCCACCCCAGGAAGAAGGTGTCCTTCTCAGAGCCCTCAGATGCTGAGATGGCAGACCCACCAATAGAGAAGACTAAAAGATCTCATAGGAGTAATTGGTCGCCCTCGGATTTTCCCATCGGCTCAGGGCAAGAAGACTATTTGGTCGTTCAGGACCTTGCTCATCGTTCTTTGAGCATCACGCTCCCTCAACTAATAACATTAAGCCCTAAGGTGAGACGTGAGCTGCAACAAGGGCTCTCAACAAGGAGGAACAAGAAAAAGGGAAAGGTAAGAGAGGTATCTTCTATCTCTGAAGAAATTGATTGGCACCCACATATAGTAGATGTCATCATAGATAATTGCCGTGTCAAAAATGTGTGTGTTGATGGGGGAGCTGCATGTAATATCATGTGCCCCGAATCATGAAGAAATTGAATTTGAAATGTACAAGACATTCCTCCACTTGAATCAAGGTAGTAGATGGTCGACGACTCGCCACCCTGAGAGTCATTGAGGATTTGCCCATCACATTCAATGGGTTGACCACCACTGTCAATTTCTATGTAGTGGACATTGAAGATATAGGTAGGAGTTACCCAGCCATACTCAGGAGACCATGGTTGAGAAAGAGTGATGCAGTCAACTATTGGAAGATAGGACACATGTCTTTTGGTTCTTCTAAGGAGAAGATCCCGGTGCAACCAGGTGCCACGGAACCAAAAGAAGAAGAGGAGCAAGACAGTGATACTCTCTCATCCTCGATGTCTGAATCAATGGAAGAATCAGACGGGGAGGAGGAGTTCTCAGAGGAGGAAGTTTACATGATGGGGGTGTCTCTGACCCCGCCAGCTATAGAAAAGATAACAGCTAGTCCTCAATAACTTGAATCTATGCTTTCCCTAGACCTCACTCCAAGTGAGAAAGACGAGTTCCTAGAAATGTTCAAAGATTTCCCTGACCTTTTCGCAACTAGCTATCGCCACTTTCGCCATGTGACTACCATAGAGCACAAGATAGAGCTGAAGCCTGATGCGAAGCCTGTGGCTCAAAAGTATCGGAGATTAGGGCCCCTATAGACTGATGCTTTGCGCTTAGAGTTGCAGAAGCTTGTAGAAGCTGGGTTTATTGTTACGGTTCACAATACTAGAAGCTTGTAGAAGTCTCTGACCCAAGTCTCTGACCCCGCCAGCTATAGAAAAGATAATAGCTAGTCCTCAATAACTTGAATCTATGCTTTCCCCAGACCTCATTCCAAGTGAGAAAGACGAGTTCCTAGAAATGTCCCTGACCTTTTTGCAACTAGCTATCGCCACCTTCGCCATGTGACTACCATAGAGCACAAGATAGAGTTGAAGCCTGATGCGAAGCCTATGGCTCAAAAGTATCGGAGATTAGGGCCCCTACAGACCGATGCTTTGCGCTTAGAGTTGCAAAAGCTTGTAGAAGCTGGGTTTATTGTTCCGGTTCACAATACTGAATGGGTTTCACCAGTGGTAGTCACCCCAAAGAAAAACAACAAGTGGCAGGTCTCCATCGATTGTAAGAAACTCAATGCAGCCACCAAGAGGGATCATCATCCTCTACCCTTTCAAGACCTCATTCTTGAGAAGGTAAGTGGTCATGAGATGTATACTTTCTGTAATGGTTACTCTGGGTTTTATCAAATCAGAATTGTCGAAGAAGATGTGCTTAAAACCACATTTGCCACACCCTATGGGACATTTTCATTCAAAGTAATGCCATTTGGCCTCACCAATGCTCCTACTACCTTTCAAAGATTTATGCAGATGGTGTTTTCTCCTTATTTGGGGGATTTCTTGGAGGTGTTTTTAGATTATTTTTGTATATTCTTGTCACGTAAGGAGCACATCATGAAGGTTAGGTTGGCCTTCCAAAGGGTCAATGATGCGAATGGCAGTCTCAACCCGGAGAAATGCACCATTGGAGCCACTCAAGGGAGGTTACTGGGACATATTGTCTCATCCAAGGGTGTCAAGCCTCTGACCTCGAGAAGGTAGAAGCCATCCTCAAGCTCTCCCCACCAACAATCAAATGTCAGGTACGCTCATTTGTCAATCTACCAGGATACTATCCCCACTTCATTGATCAATATGTTGCTTTAACACGACCCATGACTATGCTATTAAAAGATGGGGTTGATTTCTCTTGGGATGATGATTGTGATCATGGGTTTGCACAAATCAAGAATGCTCTGGCTTCAGAACCCATTCTATGCAATCCAGATTGGTCAAAGACTTTCTATATCAATCCTGGGTTTGGAGAGCACACTTTGGTAGGTATTCTTCTCCAGCAAGGGGAGGATCGGTTCATGTATCCCCTTCGATTTGCTTCTCGACAATTGCTCGACACTGAACGACGCTACTCAGAGGTTGACAAGCATGCCTTGTCTTTGGTTTTCTACATTGAGAAATTTAAGCATTATGTGGCTGGAAAGTCCTTCATTATAATCTCTAGCAATGGTTTGCAAAGTAGGTTCTTCAATCACCAAATCCCATGGGCCGATTGGCCAAATGGTTGGCAATTCTACAAGAATATGATTTTTCTTTCAAAATTGTAAAAGGGGGTTGTTCCAACTTAAAGAATGCTTTGATTGATTCAGAGGAGTGCCTCGATGTAACCCTTGTAGCAGCCATAGAAGTGGGGGATCCATGGTATGGCGGTATCTATAGGTTTTTTACTACTTTCTCCTTTCCTCTAGAAAGTACTAGCTATGAGAGAAAGAAGATCCGCAGAGATAGTAGGCGCTACACCCTCTTTGATGGGGTGTTGTACCGTCAATGCATGGATGGGATACTAAGATGGGCCATTGATGCAGATGAAGTACCTAAGGTATTGAAGCATTATCATGATGGATTTTGTGGAGGCCACTATGCCAGTGACTATACAACTAAGAAGATTTTACATGCTAGAGACTATTGGCCGACCTTGTTCAAGGATGTCACTTTGTATTGCAAAACCTATGAACCATGCAAATTCTTTGGTAGGAAGGATTTGCATCCTGGGCAACATCACCCAGTGATGTCCATCCATCCGTTTCAGAAGTGGGAATAGATTTTGTCGGGCCCTTGCTCATGACCGCCCGCAAAAAGAAGTATCTTTTGGTAGCCACTCAGTGTGTCACTAAATGGGCTGAAGCTATCGCCCTCCCCACTGCAAATGGTAAGGTAGTTTCAAATTTCATATTTGAATGTATCTGCACAAGGTTTGGGACACCCATGGGAATAGTAGTCTCCGACCATGGGAGTCCATTCTTAAATGAAGCAGTGGAGTTACTCATGGATTGCATGGGTATTGATCATCACACTTCTAGCATCTATTATCCAGCATCCATGGGTCAAACAGAGTGGACCAATGGCTTCCTTTGTAAAACCATGGGAAAAATGGCCACAGGGAATAGGAGCCAGTGGGATCAGGAGGTCACAGAAGCCGTATGGGCTTAAAACATCACTCATAAAACATCTATAGGTCACACTCCTTTTGAGTTGGTATATGGTACTGAGGCCGTTTTACTACTAGAGATAGAGATTCCAACTTTGAGATTGGCACAAGAACAGAGGATGACAGAAGATGAACATGTAGAGGCCCGGTTGGTGCAACTTAAGAAGCTAGATGAAACCTGATGCCTTGCCCTACATCAAACAGAGATTCAAAAGAATCGACAAAAGGCCTGCTTGGATGCTAAGATTCACAAGGGATGGGAAAGACACTTTACTGAGGGGGATGTTGTGCTATGCGTTGATAACAGATTGGACTACCAAATGGATAAGAAGTTTTTGTCACTGTGGACCGGTCCATACAAAATCATCAAGGAACGTAGCAATGGGTCTGTACAAGTTCAGGAGCAGCATGAGCCATATGGCAAGAAGGTGATCAACAAGCGTTATCTCAAGCCCTTCTTTGTGCATGATGGACCCAGGCATGGAAATGCTGTGCATTCCCTACCTAGGGGGGGAACTGTTATGGATAAATTTGTCTAAGGAAAAAGGCATTAATATGTGTGTGTGTTTGTATGTGTGGCAATAGTATAATAAAATATGGTGTGCATAGGGCCCAGGGTTGAGGTGGCAGGGCATGACCATGTGCCACCCTTCCATGTAAGTGTGGGGTTAAAGGTCACTGTGTCTTAACCCCGGTTATGTACAATACTCCAACACATATATAAATGAATGAAAAAGAAGATTAGGGTGGTTCTGCACCCACCAAACTTGTGTGGCTCTCTCTCTCTCTCTCTCCTTCTTCCGTTCTTGCTTCCGTTGAGAGCACTCTCAACTGGTATCAGAGCCCGGGTGATCTAGCTGAGCGTATGAATGCTTGAAGCTCAGTAGCTCTGTGGGAGGAAGGACAAGCTTTGTGGGAAGCTTTGTGGGTGACTTTACTTGCATCCGAGTGTGCAGAGACCTTGAAGGAACCTTTGGAAAAGTCACTTTGGCTTTGTGAAGTGGTTTTGAGAGCCTGTTAAGAGCTTTCAAAGAAAAAGTCGTTTTTTGAGCTTTTTCCTGTTCCGTTCGATGACAGAGACTCCGTATTGACTTGTAGAAGCAACTATTGCTTGCTTTTGGTGTCCACATTACTTCAGGAGCTTGGAAACACCTTCATTCTTGAATCTGGGATCATTTCATTGGATTTCTGACTCATTGTGTCAGTTCCTGCGTTTTTTGCCCAGGTGTTGGAACTCAAGTTTGGAGCAACCATTTGCAGATCTGTCAGTTCCGGTGGACTCAGGAGGTCCTAAAACTTCTATGTTGCTCATCATTCACACTCCGGTGGAGTTTACAAACAGCTCCGTTTCCAAAAACGTTTTTCAGTCCGTGTGTTGGACCCAGTGATTGAGACCACGGTTTCCAAAACCGTCTGTCCCATTGCATTCCGGACGCCCAAAAACCCCTACCTGTCAGTTCTTACGCGATTCGGTGAAGGATTTTCAGAGTTATAAATCTCTGTGTATTCGATTTCGTCTCTCTGTTATGCATTTTTCATTCTAAGGTTTTGAAACCTTAGATTTATGCCACATGGCAGTGGATAAGTATTGACTCCCGTTTCTCACTCATCGGTTGGGATTTTGGAGTTCTGGCAGAAGAGAGATATTTGTAGATTTTCTTGCTGAGTCCGATTATGCAATGGCGCCCATGTTTTGAGGCATCTCAGGTTCTATTTTCAGTAGCGCTCATTACCGTGGGACTATGATTTCTTGAGCATACCTTATGCAGATCACTCTGGTTGCAGTTTGAGCAGTGTGTGCTCATTCGTGGTATGCATTGGGTTGCAATGGATGATATATAGGCCATTTGGATGCATTGCGGTCCTTGTTGGATGTGCTGATAGGCCCAAATTGCCTTGTGGGATGCTATTTTTTATGGACGCTTTGCACATGGATGCTATTTTATGCTGAGGGACAGCTTTGACACATTGTTGGTGATGCACTGATAGTGCTATGCTCTCTTGGATGAGATATAATTGATGCATATGCCAGTGGACGGTGTTTATGCTTGAGTCATTTGGCACTTATTGGCATTTTCTTTTGGGCCAGATTTGCTCATATGGATGCATAGTATATGCACATGAGTCATATGCATCTTTTGATGCTTTGAGCTTTGAGTTTTGGTGAGATTTCACTCTATTGTGACATACACATTTGGGTGCACCTGGTATTTGGTGTGATTCTCTCTTGCAGGCACTAGCATTTGGGATTTTGTTTCATTTGCATCATGGCATCCTCTTCCACGTCTGAAAAGGAGTTTTTCAGCATTAAAAAGTTTGATGGGACAAACTTTTCTTTGTGGAAAGAACAAATAAGGGATGTGCTTATTCAAAAGAAGCAGATTAAACCCTTGGCAGGGATTGAAGCTAAGCCTGCAAATATGTCTGAGGATGATTGGAATGAGTTGGATGCATTAGCAAAGTCTACTATTAGACTTCATCTTGCAGAGCCAGTTTATTTCACAGTAGTAAATGAGCAGACTACAGAAGATTTGTGGAAGAAACTGTGTGCCACTTATGAGAAGGAAACTGCCTCTAATAAAGTTTACCTCATGAAGAGGTTGTTTGAGCTGCAGATGAAGGAAGGGGTCTCCATTGCTTCTCATTTGAATGAATTTAATATTATTTTCAGCCAGCTTCAGGCTCAAAAAATGAATTTTGATGCGGAGACTAAGGCAATATTTCTCTTATGTTCATTGCCATCCTCTTGGGATACCTTCTGTACAGCTGTCAGTAACTCTGCACCTGGTGGAGTACTGAAATTTGATGATGTTATGGGTAGCTTGTTGGCCGAGGAGATTAGACGGAAGTCTATGGATGGCAACAAGCAGGATGCAGCCTTAAATGTGCAAAGGGGCAGATCACAGTTTAGGGGGAAGTCCCAAGAAAGAGGGAAGTCTTGTAGCAAATCTAAGGCATGGAACATTGAGTGTTACCATTGTGGCAAGAAGGGCCATATGAAAAAGGATTGCTACAAGCTAAAAAGAGAGCAAAAGGATAAGAAAAAGAATGCAAATTGGGGTGCAAATCAAAAGGAAGAGAGTCCAAGGGAGGACAAAGGAAAAGTGAAGATCGAGGAGATCAATGCAGTCACACGTGATAGTGACAATGATGTTCTCTTCATGTCTAGTTTATCTGCAGAGTTGCTTACCACTTCAGATGATGCATATTCCCAGGATTGGATTTTGGATTCTGGTGCTTCATTCCATGTTACTCCCCATAGGGAATGGTTCTCCACTTATGACAGTGGAAAGACAGGTTGTGTGCATCTTGGAAATGACTATGCATGTGACATAGTGGGAGCAGGTGACATAAAGTTTTCTTTTGCAAATGGGTCTGCATTTGTTTTGAAACATGTGAGACATGTGCCTAAGCTAACCAAGAGTCTTATTTCAGTGGGTCAGCTAGATGATGCTGGTTTTCACACCACTTTTGGCTTTCAAAGTTGGAAAATTCAAAAGGGCTCTATGCTTTTGGCCAGGGGTGCCAAGTGTGGGACTTTGTATCCCTTACATGTATCAGGGGTATTTGATCATGTTGTTGCAATAACCGAGCAGCCAAGCACTTCTTTATGGCATTGCAGGTTGGGGCACATGAGCCAGAATGGAATGAAACTCTTATGCCCTTTGGGTTATGTACCGCATTTGAGTTTCTCTGATTTTGAATTTTGTGAGCATTGTCTCTATGGGAAGCAGACTAAATCAGCCCATAAAAGAAGGGAAAAGAAAGAGTTTGAAATGCTTGATTTGGTGCATTCAGACGTATGTGGTCCCATGCCTACACGGTCATTAGGCGGGGCTGAATACTATGTGACATTCATTGATGATGCAACTAGGAAAGTGTGGGCTTATGCTATAGCTCGGAAGAGTGATGTGTTCCAGGTATTTCAGAAATGGCTGGCCTTGGTTGAGAATCAGTCAGGTAGAACGCTTAAATGCCTATGGACTAACAATGGTGGAGAGTATCTCTCTCATGACTTTCAGCATTTCTGTGATACTCGTGGGATTAAGAGGGAGCTTACATCCCCTCGTACTCCAGAGCAAAATCCAGTTGCAGAAAAGATGAACCGTACCATTCAAGAAAGGTTGCAATGCATGCTTTCCAATGCAAGTCTTTCTGGTGGTTTTTGGGCTGAGGCAATGAAGACTGCAGTGCATGTGATCAATAGATCACCTAGTAAGAGTTTGGATGGTGGTATTCTTGAAGAGGCATGGAGTGGCAAGAAGCCCTCTTACTCTCATTTGCGTATATTTGGGTGTGAGGCATATGCACATGTGCCAAAAGAGCTTCGAAAGAAGCTAGATCCTAAGTCTAGGAAATGCATCTTTCTGGGTTATGGTGAAAGTGGAGAGATGGGCTATCGTCTCTGGGATCCAGAAGCAAAGAAGATCATACGCAGCCATGATGTGGTCTTCAATGAGAAGAAGATGCATGAGGCACCCATGAGGGATGTGGAAATGAGGAGAATCACTTTCCAGGATGTGAATCCACCTGCATATGTTGATAGACAGCAAGCTGTCCATGCACCAAATGTGCAAGAAATGGTACAACCAAGTACTCCCACAGGTATACAATCAAGGGTAGATGATGGATCATCTATTGGTGGAAATGATGAGCCAAATGTGGCTGATATTCAAGTGGGACAGCAAGCTGAAATGCCCATGAGAAGATCATCTAGAGTGTCTAGACCGCCTGATAGGTTTGTTCCAGGGGTAGACTATGTGATGCTTACTGATTGCGGGGAGCCTTCTTGCTATAAAGAGGCTATGATGCGTGAGGATCAACACAAGTGGGAGTATGCTATGCAATCAGAGATGAGTTCACTTATGAAGAATAAGACTTGGGACTTGGTTTCTTTGCCACATGGAAAGAAAGCATTGCCATGTAGATGGGTCTACAAAATGAAGGTCACAGGTGATGATGTGCCTAGGTACAAGGCCCGTTTGGTTGCTAAAGGGATCAAGCAAGAGAAGGGTGTGGACTTTGATGATATATTCTCTCCGGTTGTGAAAATGAACACACTTAGATGCATGCTTGGACTAGTGGCATCAGAGGATATGGAGCTTATGCAAATGGATGTCAAGACAGCTTTCTTGCATGGGGATTTGCATGAGGAAATTTACATAGTTCAGCCGGAAGGCTTTGAAGAAAAGGGCAAAGAGCATTTAGTTTGCAAGTTGAAGAAGAGTCTCTATGGTCTTAAGCAAGCACCTAGAGAATGGTATCAGAAGTTTGATGCTTTCATTCGGTCCTAGGGTTTTAGAAGGAGTGAAATTGATCACTGCCTCTACACTAAAAGGGCTAAGGATAATAGCCTGATAATCTTGGCACTATATGTGGATGATATGCTATTGGCTAGCAAGAATACTTATGAGCTAGATGCATTAAAGGCCAAGTTGCATGAGGCCTTTGATATGAAGGATTTGGGATTTGCAGGTCATATTCTTGGTATGCGCATCACGCGTGATCAGAGTAGGAAACTCCTTTGGCTTTCACAAAAAGAGTATGTTACAAAAGTATTGCAGCATTTCAATATGGAGGGGGGGAAGGCAGTGAGTACTCCATTGCCTCCATATGTGAAACTGAGTCATACAGATAGTCCCAAATCAGATGAGGACAGGGCCATGATGGCCAAGGTTCCTTATGCATCAGTAGTTGGGAGTCTTATGTATGCTATGATAGCTACTAGACCAAACATTGCATTTGCAGTGGGAGTTGTTAGCCGGTATATGGCTAATCCAGGAAAGAGGCATTGGGAGGTAGTTAAGTGCATCATGAGATACATGAAGGGTACCAAGGAGATGTGCATTTGCTTTGGTAAAGGAGACATGCGTGTACTTGGGTACACAGATTCAGACTATGCAGGGCATGTGGATAGTAGGAGATCCACTTCTGGTTATGTGTTCACCTTTGCAGGTGGTGCAGTGTCGTGGATGTCTCGCGCACAGAAGTGCGTTGCTTTGTCTACCACAGAGGCTGAGTATGTTGCAGCCACAGAGGGTTGCAAGAAGGCTATATGGCTTGATCGGCTAGTGGGAGATTTGGGGATTCATACAGGTGTACCGACATTGCATAGTGATTCCATGAGTGCTAATTCAGCTAGCACGGAATCCGGTCTTTCATGCAAAGACCAAACACATTGAGGTCAGGTACCATTTCATCAGGGAGGTACTTGAGGACAAGCACATAGAGCTTGTCAAGGTTCATACAGATGATAACCCTGCAGATATGCTGACGAAGAGTCTACCTAGTCAGCGGTTTGAGTATTGTCGTGTATTGATGGGCATTGGATAGTATGCTCACTAGTTGTTCTCTCTTAAAGGCACATTGTCCTTTAAGTGGGAGGTTGTGGGGTTAAAGGTCACTGTGTCTTAACCCCGGTTATGTACAATACTCAAACACATATATAAATGAATGAAAAAGAAGATTAGGGTGGTTCTGCACCCACCAAACTTGTGTGGCTCTCTGTCTCTCTCTCCTTCTTCCGTTCTTGCTTCCGTTGAGAGCACTCTCAGTAAGAGGACCCATAAGGTGTGATCCATGGTAGTAATATTATAAAATGTAAGGTGGCATGGCTCCTCCATGTGCCACCCCTCCACCTAGGCTGCATTTAGTGAGATATGGCTCAAAGTCCATGGGAGAAGTAATATAAAAGAGGTGGAGAGGGATATTATATTGGGTTATTCCCTCCATATAGGATAGGACCATGTGGGGGAGGTATAGATAGTCCAAGGATGCAAGTTAAATAATAGGGAAAGTAGGATGAGGTGGCAAGATTCCTTGTGCCAACCCTCCACTTGTCCTCTTAGATGTTTGAATGTATTATAAAATTGGGAAGAGACCAAGGGAGTATCATCGACTTGGGATATGGGAGTTGATATATGGGGGAAAATGTGGCCAAGCATTATCACACACAATTGAGAGTGCATAACCGCCTAGCCCACATGGGAGACTCTTCCACACACACCATGCATGTGGGAGGATGCATTTATTGGGAGAGACCCTCTCTCTTGGCTATAAAAGGAGGGGGTTATTCCTTAATGAGACACGCTCATTCTTGTAAAGCCACCTAGCTAGTACTTTGATTTCTCCCTCCCCTTCCTTTCAAAATAAAGCATGGTCCTCTTCCCTCGATGTCTCCATCTTTACATTCCTCCTCCCATCATGTACATGCTTCTCTTCCCCCTCTCCCTTTCCCCTTGTGTCATAGTCTCCCTCTTCATTCCCTCCCCTTCTAATTCCTTTTCCCCTCCCATGATAACGTTTCGCCCTCATGTTCTCCTTTCCTCTATGGCCCTTGAGTGTTGCCATTCTTAGCCTCTAGCCTCTGGTCTTGATTTCTTTTCTGGCTAATAACGGGCTTATGTGATTGATGGGGAAAGGAATCTACAGGTAGCAATTGTAAATGGATGAAGGAGGGTGACAAAATCTTTATAAAAGGAGCCCTCCTCTCCCTTGTTCATCATCTCTTCCACCATTAGGCCTCATGTTGTTGTAGCTCTAGTCTCCTCAAGCCTCTTCCATGAGCCTTCTCTCCCTCTTGTAGATATTCTCTTATGTAGACTCTTGAGTCCATCTCTCTCTAGTTCATTCTCTCTCTATGAGTAGTCTTGGAGCTTCCGCTCCCTCTTGTACGTATGAAACCTCTTCTTCTCCCTTGTGTTTGTAGTATTTTGAGTTGCATTGGAGTGGAGTCTCACTCTATTGGTAATGAAGGTCACTTCAGGTTCTCTCTCTTGAGTGTCTCTTCCCTTTTTCGATTGTTTTCTCTTCCAAAGTGCTCAAAAGTGTTGTCTATTCGGCCACTCATTGCGCATACATGGTTTATCTATTTTCCAAGTCACAAAGGGACTCTTCCTTCCCTCCTAGGTGACCTCTATGGGACTTGGATCGTTGATTAAGTCTAAGCATGGAGGTAGTATTCTCCCAAGTCGGCACCAGTAGGAGTAGGTGTTTTTCATGACAGTTTGACCCCCTCTCAGTATTTTGCTCATAACTTTTCGCTTGATGGTCCAATTTGGATGAAACTTATATCAGTGCAAAGCTCTCTTCAAGCAACATCATTTTATGTCTTTAGTTATTGTATTAGATGTTAAACCAAAGATCTATGACTCTCTGTGTGTGACTGTTTCTTTTTTAGACAGTTTTTACCCCCATCCAGTAAACTACCCATATTTTTCCGACCACTTCTCTATTTCTTACGAAAATTATATCAGAGCGAAGCCCATTTCAAGATGCATCTCAATATGTGATTTAATATTTTATATCATGTCTCTGTTGAAAGTTATGGGTCTCTGTGTCTTATGACAGTTTGGAGAGTGTTTTGAGCTAAGTGTAAGGGTGTCTATGAAGGAGGTGCAATGTTTCCTCGCAACCTACCCATCCGACCCAATTAGCCCCTTCAAACTCCTCGATATATATCAGTTCATGTCATGTTGATCTGCAAGATCTTCTTTCAACAACGTATTGCTCTTCTCTTTGGTGTAGACCGGCTTGTTGAGATTATGGCCTCTACTGATCCTTTCCTTCTCCCTATGCTTGAGTACAACATCATTGGGATGTTACCATCTTCATTCTCATCTAAGAGAGGATAGTATGGTGTGTTCTCTTGGTTTAAAAGCTTCTTTTTAATGTCCCTTTCCCATTGATGAATATCTTTATCACTCAGTTTGAAAGCAGTAGGAAGTGAAGAGGTGCATGAAGTTTATTACCCCCAACTTCAAGTCACATCGCCTTTAATAGATGAAAGTTCAAGATGAAGGCAATCTTAAAGTTCTAGATGGAGGAATGCGGATAGTGTATGTTTACAAGTTACTAGTGTTAGCAATTCTATCATGATGCTACACGGGCAAAGACATGGATGGCCTTGAAGAGCTAGTACTGACCACATATTAAAATTTGGGAGAATCACCTTGCATCAGAGAATATATGAACTGATTCTATAGTGATGGAGTTGTTCATCACCTAAGTAAAAAATATGCACAACTAGATGCCTGCACTTGGTCACTCTCCATTTTGGCTAGTGTCACTCCTCGATGCTCTCCTCACTAGAGGCTTACAAGGAGAGAGTTGATAATTTTTTGATGCTCTCCTCATTAGAGGCTTACAAGGAGAGAGTTGATAATTTTTCTTACAGCTTCTGCCCTTCATTTTGATTTGGTAATGTTTTGCTCTTTAATCCACATTGCTCAACATGCTCAAGCTGTGATGGTCAACAAAATGCCTCAGCAAATGTTGCCAAGATACAAGTCAACCATCTACTTGATAGCTGACATTGAGTTTGTCCATTTCAGCTAGCTCATCATTAGCCCTTTTCTTAGGAGCTACCTTGCTCTAGCCCATTGACTACACTCGAGCCTATCAGTAGACGAGAGCCTTTACCTTGCCTTTGTTCTTACTCCACCACATTATTAGCAGAGGGATGTTGTCCATTCATTCTAGTAATGAATGCAAATCCCATTCCTATCCATTGCTAGTAAAAATGGCATGGATGATGGATCGCTTGACACTCTACTAGGGCTGCCACAGCAACACATGCATCCATAGAACATATGAAGGTGATTTTGTCTAGCTCAAAGCTCTATGCCTGCATTTAAACAAGATTGTTTGTAAGGCCTACAACAGCATCTGCACCAAATGACTTGCACACTCTCTACAACACATAATGGTCCAAATGCCTTACAATGCACCTACAACAACCTCTACATGATGGCTTCAGTCTCAATGGTCCATGCACGTAAGTACAAGAAATGCCATCGAGCACAAGCAGATACACTCAGCAATGCTCAAAGAAAATGCAATCCATAAGAAACGTAGCTACAATCAACGGTCTCCACCCACACGTGAAACAAAATTACTTGCGAGTTGATTGCCACATGGCTACTGAGATGTCTGCTGGTAGTAGGCTAGGTCAATGATGACATGTCTGACAATGATATAGCAATTGGAAGCCACTGTTGACGTGGTAGCATAGAGAGGTTAATGACATGGCTACCTACGTGATGGTCCACATGGAAGATTAGTGGGTGTGTCTTAAGAATTCACATCCAACTTGATATATAGATAATGAGATACAATTGAGAATCGATAGGATGCTTGCAATGGAGTATGTAGTACACTGAGTGACATAATCCATTAGATATAATTTTAAACCAATAGGAAAGTGAAGAGGAGATTGTGGCATTTGAGATGCGTTACAAAAATAAAATCAAAATAGATGTAGAGAAAGTTTGAGTTGATGGTAAAAGAAAGGTTTGGTTAGACCATATTTGGAGCTAGTGTAGCATAATTTCTCTCTATTACAAAGAAATTTGATATATCTCAAACTAAAAGTGTTCTATGTCTTCAATCAATACGGTTGATGAAGTTACACACATTACCTATGGCCAATTCAATATTGGCGATAATGAGATACTTTCCAACATGGATTATGTTGAAATTATCATACAAGTACTGAGCAAGACAAGATCCATGAAAAAATAGGAAAGCTCCATAATTTGGCTCTCCTTGAGCATGCGCAACAAATTCTAGGAGACCACATCTATGCTCATTCACTTGCCATACATATTGATGAGGGTAGAAGGCAGTGAGGAATCGTCTATTGGTAGATCATATGATTAGAAACACACCTTACATATAAGTACATTGCAAAATTGGGATATTATTATCAAAAATCCCAAAAAACTTACAACCACAAAAAATTGTCACAGCCACAAAATTGGATTGAATAGGTAATACATGTCTAAGAATAGTACATCTATAACTTAAGAGCAATTCCATTCCCTAGAGAGTGCAAGGAGAATTTCTGACTTCTTCATAATGGGTTGATTCATGAACATGTGCATATCTTTGTTTAACCCTAGTACTCTTAGAAACACAAATTACAATTGCTTGCATGCCAAAAAGGGTTTCTTCTTTGTCAATCTTCCATGAAAATCAAAACATGTGCATGATGGCAACTCATAGATTGCAACATCATAATGCCCTCCATCTACTATATTGCCTCTATTCACTACTTTAAATATTTCATGGGAATTCACCTTTACAACCTTCTCCCCAAGCACAAATGCATCGATACCTAAAGCTCGTTTAATCCTTTGTTCTACTTCCTTGGATATTGTTGATCTATAATGAGGACATCATAAACTTTCGGCCATTGGTTGTGCTTGTTCATTGTAGTTACCTTCATTTGGTGGGGTGGTTGGGTTTCTCTCTTGCATGGCAATTCCACCTCTCTTCTTTCTAACTTAAACCCACCTTGAATCAACATATTTACCTACTCTTGGGTAATCTTTGTGCCTTTATCCACGGGCCATATACTAGGAACTGTTGCACGCACAGGGGAAATGTTGTTGTCCACACTCCAAGTATTTGTAAATGAGGTATTGCAAAACCACATCATTTGTGATGTGGCTCCTTTATTTGGGTACTTCCTCCTTGAAAAGAATCTGGGTGCAAGACAACCAATCCTTGATTTAGAAATAGGCTCATTACACTTCTTCCTCTTCTCTAGTGTCCATCCTAAGCACTTTACATGACTTGCTACCCTTGTTCTCATAATTGCCCAAAAATCTTGGTTCACTTCCCTCTCTACCACAATGTCTCCATCTTGAATGATATCTCTTTCAAGTGTTTTTTTCATCCTCATGATAAAAAATGTTTCTCCTTGGTTGACCTCCAAGGTGATGAATCTTGAGTGGCATGGTCAAGTTCATGCCTATGGTTGATCCCCTCTTCAACATCTATCACTATTTTTTTCTTTCTCTTTTTACACAGTGTCTCCCTATCACCCTTCAATTGTGTCCTCTTGTGGTACATGGGTGTTCCTGCAATAGTCTCCTTCACATTCTATAATACTTTAGAATCTAGATGGTGTATCTACTCTTGCTTTGTTGTCCATCTTTGCAAGCATGACCAAGCTTGGCCCCTAACCTGTGTGCTTTCCCCTTTCATAAACATATTGCTTTGCATGATTGCTCTCATCCATGCATAACATTGTTCGCACCCCCATTGAATATTGTCACATAGCTCACCAATTTGCTTGGGCTTCATCAGCCCATAAACCCAAAGAAATCAGTTTTTTAATTCCCTGACCATACCATCACTTCATTGAGCATCTCCCAACAAATAATTTGTGCTTGTATATCTTCTTCTTTCATTTTTCATGTGGCTATAGTGAGTAGCTCTTGCAAAATTCAAAATGACAAAGCAACATTTCATGCCAACCATGCATTACTGTCAAAATCGATATTGTATTGCATTTCTAGCACCCAATGTAAGAGAAATTATGAGTGCTATAGTACCTTGAATCATAAGCATGACAAGATAATGTGTTTCACCCAAGTATTCATCTAGTATGCTCAAACATCACCCAGGCACATTTCAAATCATTGTCCCACATTGATTCATGGGATTTACCAACTCCACTCCTGAAGCTAGCCCTTTCATTGACATTTTAAATATGAAACAGTGATCCCCTCAAACCCTTGCCCTGGAAATATACTATGGTGGAAAAATTCATACATCGACTTTCTCTTTAACTCTAGGATGCTATCCAAGCCACCACCTCGGCCTGGCAATCTTTTTCTCCAGGTTGCTCTTCCAACCATTCTTTACAAGCTGCAAATCAATAATGAGTCAATAACCACATTGATATATGAACACAAGGGAATGAAAATAAATAAAAAATCTTACATATTTTATTATAGTTTTCATATTTTTGTTTGTGCTAATGGCAAAATCTCATCTAAGAAGTTACATAGTTCCAAGTCTCCAAACACATCCCCCTCTTTGCGAGAGACATTCATCACCATATCATGCATGGATTCGATCCTTTGTAATTCCCATTTGAACTTTATAGGGGATAGCACTCCTATGTGTCTTGATGACATCCTGCACTATGCACTTATATTTTTCATGTTCTGTCTAGAGGTTCCCTTTTGGACCTCATGCATGTGAACAACCACCTGGATCATCAATCTTGTCAAGGCAGTTCCCTTGGCATGACGTAATATACATAACACAAACATGAACCAATGAATTTTACAACTTTCTTGCAAAAATGGCAAGTCAAGAGACTTCCATGTGTTGTAGCTAGGTTGCCTAAATCACACCTTTTTTATAAAAATCTTTGAAAATATCATTGTTGGCTAATCCCTTGTTCGTGAAATGGGGGCATGAAGTATTGCAACATTCAAATACCCCTGCACAATAGGCAACTTGAACCACTCTATCAAATGCAACATGGCTTGTAACAGCCCTTGTCCATATGTGACCATCATACTTCTACTCCATCCCCTCCATTCTTGTGCCTTGGATTGGTGGTGGTGGTAGCTCAAACACACAATCACCATTGTAGGTTCTAGGAATCTCTTCAACTACAACAAACTTTGATATCTTGTTAATCAACTTTCCCAACACTATTGATCCATACCTTGATTTAATAAGTGGGATGACACTAGAATCCTCTGGATACTTTATAGAAGACTTGGCAGCATCCAATTTTACTGGATTGTTGTGAATAGTATTGTCCTATGGTGGTGGCATAAGATAAATATCTTCATCATCATTGGATAGACCCTATTGCACTGGGACCTTTCTAGGAGACTCTACAACATCATCCAATTTTCTTGGATTGTTGTGATTAACAATATTGTCCAATGGTGGTGGTGGTGTGAGATCAAAACCTTCATCTTCACTTTATTGTCCTAGGTCAACATCAATACCTAGTGTCCTTGAAGAGCTAGGGAGATCCTCCATTGAGCTTGACTTATTTACAAGTTGCACCATCTACCTTTTTGTAAGGCTACTATCAACAATGTAATGATAATTTCCTTCTAGATCAACGTGTTGTGGTAGTGGGAACACTAATTTCAGTACATCAGTATGATATTGAATCACTACACTTAGCCCACTGACAGTGTCATTTCTTGCAATCTAGCATTACAAAAGGACATAGGGATGATACACTTCCCCTTGGTGGGAGGAACTTGTATTGGTAGTGCTTTGCCATTCTCAGATTCTATAGTGGGATCCTTTGACATAAGTGAGATTAAGGAAAACGAAAGACTGGCTCTCCAACTAAGAAGTGAGATGAGTGAAAGGAGCCAATGATGAAATCTGCACCTCAAATAGAAGAGAAATAGCAAGAGAGAGTGCACCCTAAAAGGACACAAGAAAGGTGTGGTCTGCAACTCGAAATCACAAACTTTGCAACCCAATTGGACTCAAAATGTTCGAACTCTACCAACTCCAAGAAAAGAGAAAAGGGACATTGTACAAGACCACACCATGAAAAGACATAAGGATGGCGTGCTCTACAACTCAAAATGATGAACTCTACAACACAATTGAACTCAAAATATCCTAACTCTGCCAACCACAAGAGAAGAGGAAAGGGATGATGAGACTACACCATGAAAAGAAGAAGGCATGCTCTGTAACTCCAAAAGATTAGAGAGTGTATGTTCTCTTAAAACATTTAGAAAGACGTGTTAAACTTTGACTATTTATTAGCACATCATTTTAAATTTTAAGATGATTTAGCAAAATGTTTAGATCAAGTGCCCATTGTAGTAGCTCGTCATGACATGGCAGTAGGCATAGTAGCAAGGAGAGCTTTGGCACAAGATGCACGACCCAGTGCTTTAGGGGTAACAATGGGGGTGGGGAGGATTCATATGTAGACATGCCAGAGGGTGATGGTATGATATTCTATGATATCACTGAGACGGGAGGCATCATTACAGGATGCACGGGGGAAGGACATCATGGCCTTCATGCACTCTGTAGTTCATAACCACTACAGAGATTGCTTTATTCCATCCAACAAGCAAAAAAAAGTTTTGTTGATGATACCATGATTCAATGCTATATGCAAGAGGTATCCCAAGCCATCCAATGTTGAGTTCACTGACAAATGGGCAAAGACAAGGATTACCATTATCCTTGCCAATAAGAGGTCTTTGCTTAAGAGGTAGGCACTAGCCAAGATTTCCAAAAGAGAGAGAGGTAAACCACCAAGGGGCTAGCCCCACACCGCTCATAAGCGTGAGTGGAAGAAAGCGATGAAGGTAGCGAAAGCGGACCCCAGCCTATAGCATGTGGATGCATGACAGATCCAGATAGAGCGATATGGAAATGTGTTTTGTGGAGCAGGGGGTCTCGAGGGTGTACCACTACGAAACCCTAGGTATTACGTGCATTCAAAGGGTATTTAAAAATCCCCTCAGCTAAAAAAAATTTCCCAATAAAGATACCCCTCTTTACTTATGAACTAACATAATTTTTTTTGAATTTGAATTTTAAAATCCCCCTTGTTATTGTAAATTTGTTAAAATTTTTCCAAAAGTTCCATTAAAATACCCCTCCTTTTGAATGCACGTGGTATGCTAAAATTTTGGGAGGTGAACCCCGCTAGTAGGGGGTATTGCATCATAGGAGGCCCAATTTGTAAGTATCGATCTCAAATTATATTGTGTTTATGAAGTTTCTTAGGAGGTTGTTCCTTTGTACTAACCCCTCTGCAAATTATGTCATCTTGTAGCTTGATATCAGGGGTAGATACCCTACTCCTATCAAGAGAGCCTACCATCATGGAGATCTTAGGTGACATACTTGGAGGCACTTCTATGATGAGGGGTTGATTACTGAGGAGAAGTATATCTGGGCTACTAGAGCGCCCATGCAGGTATTTAAAAGTACTTAAAAAATGTCAATGTTGTAAATAAAGATTTGATTTTTCATACATTCATACATGTTGTCCCTCGTTTATAGGCTCCTGGGGATATTGAGGAGGAGGAAGATGATGAAGAAGGAAATGAAGATGGAAGCAAGGACAAGGATGCCTCCAATTAGTCATAGAAGTAGTGCTAGCTATTCTCTTTTGTACTTGAAGCCACAGGTGGCTTGGCTTCATGCTATATGTATATACAAGCACTTTTTGGGCTATAAGTCAATAGACACTCCTCTTATTTTTTGTACTTGAAGCCACAGGTGGCTTGGCTTCATGCTATATGTATATATAAGAACTTTTTGGGCTATGAATTAATATACACTCCTCTTATTTTTTTGGCATTCAATTACCTTGTGCAATGTTTTATCAATGAATTCTTTGTGATGTAAATGTTTTGGGGTTGTAATTTTTTATTTGTAATTGTAATTCTTAGCTATAGACGCACGTGGAATCGTGCAAATTAAAATGTTAATGGCTGTAAGAATTGCATTGTACACTGTAGAAATGGGATTCTTGCAACCACACAACATTCTGTTCAACCACACATCATTCTATTTTTTCTTTTGTTTTTAAATCTACAGAGCATCTATAAGTGCATATATTAGCATGTCTATAGGTGCATCTTTCTATTATGTAGATGCGGGTCTGTAGACGTGCAAATAGACATGCCCGTCACCTTTTTTTTTAATTTAGTAAATGCATATGTAAATGCGTCTATGGATGCATTGTGTTTTTGTGAGGGCGATTCAGAAACCCATATATCAACAACAAAGGCGGCATCTAACATTGCCTGCATGACCCAATCCATCCAATCAGGCACAATTGGCAATACAAGGAGCCACATCAGCTAATCAAGGGAAATTTAGGCCTCAAAATATTCCACTATCCCTACTAGTGCTGGGACCTCAACCACCACCACCACAAATTACTCCCCTGAATCAAGTATTGGTGGAAGAGCTACCTAGTAATTGGGGCAACCCTAAACCGACCTTTCGTGGAAACAACTATTTCCAATATTGTGACAATGCAAATTATAATTCACTATGTTAGGCAAGACAACTAGTTTATCCCAATCTACCAAATGACTTCGATTTCTCAAACAATGGGAGATAGGAACAACTTAACCAAGACACAACCCATTCAATGCTCTAATGGGCATGTCCAACATGGAAATGATGTAAAATCTTTATGAAAATTTGAGAGTGTAAGGGTATTACTCATTGAAATGTCTTTTCAAAGTTTCACAAGCATACTATGCATACATATATGGTATAAGCATACCGATTCACAATTTCTTCACAATTATGTATAATGCATGCTTAGAAAGGAGAAAATGTGCATTTCCCACCATATGAATGATGTCTTATCATTATGAATCCTTGTGATCATAATTTCCTTTCTTATTTAAATGGCTTTGCAAATTTTGTGACCATCGATAGCATACATCTATGGTATAAGCATATGGATGCACAATTTTTAGGAATCTATGCACCATACATGCTTGAAAATGAGAAAATGTGTATGCCTCGTAGTACCGATGATGTAAAAAACTTATGAAACTTTTTATGTATAAATTCTATGCTCATCAAAAGTCCTTTTAAAGGTTTCATGACCATCTCACAGACACATAGAGGTATGATATAATCATACTAATGCACAATTTCTTGAGAGTATAGGGCTCAAAACCTCCTGCTACCTCCACCAATACTGGGTCCCCCACCACCCTGAATTACTTCTATGAATTAGGAGATAATTGAGGATCCACCCAATGAGTGGCAGTATCCAAAACACCCTCTGTCAGCAAGTGACTCCTCAAAATATGAGAGTCCTCCATACTAGTCTAGCCACGTAAGTCATTATATTATACAGGACGAACAATATATCCTGGTCTATCCATGGTCAAAATGAGGAAATGTGCATGTTCCACCATACAATTAATCTAGAATAATTATGTATCTTTGAAATTATAGGTACCTTATTCATTGGAAGGTCTTTGCAATGTTTTGTGACCATTAGATACATTGAGTTATGGCATAAGCACACCCACATGCATAGTAATGCATCAACCATGGAAATAAATGAGGAAATTTGATATCCCGCCATACATATAATGCAAGATAGTGTAAGGGCATCACTAATTGAAAGGTCTTTGAAATTTTCATGACCATACCATACATACTACTATGATATGAGCATTTGGGAGTATAAGGGCCTTACTCATTCCAATGTCTTTACAAAGTTTGGTGACCATTGTCAACATACACCTATGGTATTGTTGAGAAGTGGAGTCACTTTGCTCATCATGAGAGGGAGAGGAGAGAGATGGTGAACCACACAAGAGGATTGGCATCATCTTGGTATTGACTATCAGCCTTATCAAGTGAAGGCTTAGGTGTGATGCACACAATACAAGGGGGATATCACCCACTAAAGAGGAACCAAGTCCCTATCCAGATCCCATCCAAAATCCTCTTCCACCAATCATGTGAAGTTGAATTTTACACCCCTCTAATCATCCTAATGTACAAATCTCAACACTCCCCCTCAGTACGAACTGGAGTAGAGTATTGCAATAACATCAGGTGATAAAATGGGATAGCCTTTAATAAAAATAATAGGCTTTTACAAGGTTTGGATATAATAAAGACATGGTGTTAACTAGCAAGACACTACATAATGTGAAAACTGACCAACGTGCTTCTGTCATCCTCATTGAAGTAATGTGCACATGGATATGGAAGAGTATGCATGCGATTTCTCTACGTACATATAAAAGGAGGGTTCTTACCACTTTCTTTTTTGCAAAGGTCAAGAGTAGTATACACTCCTTTAACAAAGTATAGAGAAATAAAGAAGTCATGTCACATGATGAAAAAATGACAATGCAAGCATAAATAGAGTCAAAAAATACATGTCACTATGAAAGTGACTTCTCCATAGATTCCCATAAAGATTTTGTTCTCGACGCTTCTCCAAAATGGCAAAGAACCTATTATTGACATGTAGTAACATGTGAGCATGAGAATGGTGTCAGTAGCTCAACCAAATTTTTTATTTGTTATTGATAGTTGTACATGAATAAAATATTCTTTCTTGCTCTAAAAATCCAAATACAATTCAAAATTTTTAAAATTTCCCCATGTTACGTTGGCTCTATGGCCATTGGTTAAGACTCGCTATTTTTTATTTTGGCCAAACGGCCCCAAAATGAGGTCCCTCTTTCCCTAATGCCTCATTTGCAAACTCCCCTCGAAGAGGTTCTGGTGGCACTGTGGTTCCTGTTTCATCAATCTTTAGCATGCATATGGGAGTTAAGATTGATGAAGGGTGGCTCAGGGTGGTCTCGATTGAGATGTATAGATGCATGTTCAGAGTGGCGAGTGTCTATGCCCCCAATGGCTCAGCTAGTCAGGCGAATTACTGGACAGAGTGCAGAAACTTGCTCGGTGATGGCAAGTGGATCATCGCAGGTGATTGGAACTTCAGTGAGGGCCCAATCGACAGGTCCCACCATGGTACACCAAGATCATGGGTGGAGATGACCGCTTGGGAAGAGCTAAGCTTGGCCCTTGGTCTGATCGACTGCAATGACCTTGGGGCAGGAGAGTTGGGAGGTTTTACGTGGTCTAACCGTCACAAGAGAGAGGACTTCAGGGAGGCCAAACTGGATAGACTCTATGCATCACATGAGGGGTGGTGGTTGAGAAGCCCCTTAAAGGGGGAGATCTGCATCTCAGACCATCTTTCGGTGAAATGGAGTTTTTGCCTCCCTACCAGCACGGGGTGCTCCTTTGACATCCCATTTAAGGTCAATAACTCGATGCTTCAATCGAGCAAGGCATGTTAGATGCTGTGGGAGGTGTGGAGTTTGGCGCAAAGTGCAACCCACAATGGAACCCAGTGATCAGATGGGTGCACATTAAGGCAAAGGAGCTCCACATGCAACGCATTCAGGATAGGACTCTGGGTAGTGGCCTTGCCACGGTGCAGGTGGCCCTTAGGGCAGCGCTAAGAGAGGTACCAACGGATGCAAACCTCAGAACCCTCATGAAAGACGTGAAGTCATCCATATGTGTGCAGGAAGTGGAAGACACCCTGGCTTCTAGGATCAGAAGTCAACAACCCTGGTTTAAAGTTGGGGACTGTCCATCCAAACTGATTTTCCAGGCGTGTAAACGCAAGCAATCTCAAGATTTGGTGGATAGAGTGGAGGATGCTCAGGGGAAAATAGTCACTGAGTACTAGCATATAGCGGAAGTGTTTTGTCAGCAGTTAAGCAAGGTGATAGGGGAGGATGCTGAACAAACAACTGAGTGGCATGCCAACATGCAAGACTTGCTCCGGGGCATTGACTGCATGATCTCTGATACTGAAAGGGGCGCATTGGCCCTAGGCCATTCTCAATTGAAGAACTGAAACTTGCATTGGATTCCATGGAAGGTGATCGTGCGCCAAGCCTCGACGGCCTGACGGTGAAGTTCTACCAACCATTTTGGGACCTTCTTGGGCCGGACCTAACAAAGATGGCAAACTAGGTAGTGGAAGAAGTAGCCCTATCCGAGGATGTAAACGTGGGGCTGGTCAAGCTCTTTCCCAAGAAGCCCAATAGAATTAAGGTGGGGGACTAGAGTCCCATCACAATGCTCAACATATCCTACAAAGTCATTGCCAAAGCCATCGCCCTTAGGATCCGTGGAATCTGCTTGGTAGTGGTAGAGCGTTAGCAAAACGGTTTTGTCAAAGGGTGTGACATCTTGGAAAACATCCTCAATGTGTCTAATTCTCTTGACTATGTGGCCAAAATGGGGCAGAAGGTGCTCTTCTTCAAAAATCGCTATTGCTCCAGAAAGTGAAGTCTCTTGTTAAGCCAGTAGTAGTTGTTGAAAAGATCATGGCTATGGTGCCAATTGCTTCAAGTGATGACGAATGATCGGCATGTAAACACTATATGTGACCACTCTACAATGGTTTTAGGATAAAACACGTCCCTTAGCCAAGAATTACTATAGTAGCAATAAAAAGGACGATTGCAATAGCAAATATCCATTGCTAAAGTGTTGGCAGAAACCAAAATCAATAGAAATCCATATCTTTCAAAAAATGGAGACGAGCAACATGAGTTTTCTAGAGCAATCCTCCTATAGAACCCATGAGACTAAATGATAGCCTCTAGAGAAAACTTCTTCAATCAAGATATATGCTAAATAAAAACGTCCTTTGAACAATGTCCTTCAAGCCTTTGATTCCACGACTGAGAGCAAGATGGTCACTTAGGAGCAAGGTAGGGCTAATGATATGGTAAGCTCAATGGAATGAGAGAAGCCTCAATAGCTCTGATACCATGTTGAGAAATGGAGTGCTCATGAAGAGGACAAGATGCTCAGAGGAGGGAGAGAAGAGATGTGAACCACACAAGAGGAATGGCATCATCTTGGTATTGATTATTAGCCTTATATTCAAGTGAGGGCTAAGGTGTGATCCATAGAATACAAGGGGGTAAGCACTCGCTAAATAAGAACCAAGTACATATCCAAATCCCATCCAAGAGGAGTCTTCCACCAATCATGTGAAGCTGGATTGTACACCCCTCTAGTCATCCTAATGTACTAATCTCAACATGTATAAGCATACTAATGTGGCACTTACGTACTCCGCATGCTAAAAAAAGAGAAAATGTGCATGTGCGACCATACAAATGATGTACAAAACTTATAATATTTTGGAAGTATAAAGCAAATAGTAATTAAAAGGCTTTTTAAAATTTTCCTAACCATTGTATACATAGAGGTATGCTAGAAGTGTTATATTTAGCTCAAATGTCCCCCTCTCGTGCAGGTTACCCATCAATATTCTGAGTGCTCAATGTTAAAATGACATTCAAAAAGAGATGCTACATGATGAAGATAGCCTAAATTGAAAAACAAGCTTGAACAATGAAAACTAGAAACTGTTTTTAACAATTTTTCAAGAACATTATGCTTGTAAGGCTCATGCACATCCTAAAGTATGCTAGATCTAATTGGTGCTTGGATTCAAAAGAGAATCTTATAATTAAGCTCCTTGGCATTTACTTGTATACACTTTGGTGCAATGGTTGAGAGCAACCTTGCAATGTGTCAATGTCCGATGTTGCCTATTTGGATTTCTCTATGAGTACTTGTTTGCAATGAAAAGAAAGTGAATTCAATTTCGTTTCATTGCACTACATTTGTGTAATTGTTAGAAGCAATCTAACATTATGCCAATTCTAGATATTTCCAAGCATTTAATTTCAACTGAAAACCTATGAAGAATGCCTAAATAGGGGCTGGGGTCCAAACCACTTAGACTCAATCTTGAGAAAGTATTAAAAGCAATGTTGAAAGCATTATCAAATTAAACAAAATAGGGTCAACTTGTGTGGGATCCATGTCAAAGGGAATGAAGATTGTTATGACCTCCATTAAAAACATTACTATTCAAATAATTCAAAGCCTATAAAATTGATCCAGAGCTCAAGATGGAATGCATTAAATCATCTAAAGATGGTCATTCCATGTTTAATGGGAACAATATTTCTACAATAAGTGCCCAATAAAGCTAATATAAAGCATTAACAAATGTTAATAGCACCATATTTATGAACACTTTTTATATGTATAGCTTGCAATGAAATGAAAGTGACAATTCAATTTCTTTTCATTGCACTACATTTTTGTCATTGTTAGAAGAAGTCTAACATTATTCCAATTCTATATATTTCCAAGCATTTTAATTTCATTTGAAAACTTATGAAGAATGCCTAAATAAAGGCTAGGGTCCAAAACCACTTAGACTCAATCTTGAGAAAGTATTAAAACTGATGTTGAAAGAATTATCAATTAAACAAAATAGGCTCAACTTGTGTGGGATCCATGTCAAAGGGAATGAATATTGTTATGACGTCCATTAAAAACATTACTATGCAAATAGATCAAGGCCTATAAAATTGATCTAGAGCGAAGTGGCATAAATCTCAACATGGAATGCATTAAATAATAATGATAGTCATTCCATGTACAAAGTGGAAAAGGCGATCCACCTATCAATTCTAATGCAAAGATTTACTTTTGGCCCATGATGGCAGACAACAATCCTCAGGGATACCTATAAATTGCCATCTACATTGGGCACAACATGGCCGTTGATCAGGTCCACAATTTTCTTGCACAACACAAAGTAACTATAGATGCACTTTATAGATGTGCAAAATAGCGGGTGCGTCTATAGGCGCTACTAGAATAGCAAAAATATGGCCGCGTCTAATAGCACGTCTATTAGAACGTCTATTCGCACGTCTATTAGCGCGTCTATTAGCGCATCTACACTGTGACTTAGATGCGGATTTAGACACAAAACAGAGAATATAGAAAGTGAAATTTTGGTGCAGGCTGATAAATGTACATCATTGCTTTCCTAACATTGCCCATGATTATCAAAAAAATATCAATGCTTTTTGGCAAACTCACATATACAAAAATAAAGTGAGGTGAGGAGAATGAGACAATATGTAAAATAGTTTTGCCAATATCAATGATGGGCTATGGTTCAATATCATCCTCAATGAGATCAACCCTTGCCAAATTATCTACTTCAAAATCCAAACCAACGTTGAGATCTACAAATACATTCAACCCACTACTACTTGTGCTACTCATGTGCTCATCGAAATCAGCATCCCCAATGGTAGGCTCATCCTCACAGGTAATGGCCTCAATATCTGTATCTCCTATCTCATGATCATCCTCCTCTCTCATATCACGGTCATCATCACCTCCATGGCCATGATCATCCTCCATACACTCCATATTAGTAAATGTAGTATACATCACTTTGGAACGTGGCGTAATAGGTATGACATGCCACCACTTATTATTATCCACCATTGGTTGATAGATAACCTAATTCAAACACAAATACAATCACGTTATTTTCCTTGCATCAAAGGTATTAAATATTTAAAAGTGAGTATTTTTATATGTGTGTACAGTACCTGTTCACATTGTTGCAGTAGTACTAGTGTATCCTTCTTACTTTGCCAAAACTTTGTGGAGTCAATAGTTACAAAGCCACTTGCATGGCGTTTGATTGTTGCATTAGGGCCTCTTTCCACCACGTCCTTAAACCACTTTACATCCAAAACATACACAAAGAAGCGTCGAAAGTCAAGCTTAATAATATCTTGGATTATGCCACAATAATCATCCATGGCTCCATTGGCTCCCTCAAAGCTAGCAATGACGCCGCAATCTTGTGTGTTTCTCTTATCATCAATCTGTTGTGTTCGAAAATGCTTGCCCTCACACCATATAGCATTGAACATAGTGCACTACACAAAGAAAAAATCAATTAAATAAGCAATCTAAATTGTTGAAAGCTCCTAACTTATGCATAACATTCTATATACCGACCTTGCTCATGCATCCCCTAGTATACTCCCATTCTTCCATTGTGATATGCATCCCCTCGTCTCTCTTTGCTCTCTCCATTTCGTCAAGTAGCCAATCCACATGAATATCCTTTGGAGTGCTCTTAGATGCTGAGGATATGGCACATGAGATCCGTGGTGTGTATGAAAGAGGGCCCTTTCTCCTTGTCTTCTTGCCTTTGCATCCTCATATCTTGTCACCCATGTTTTCATCACATCACTATTAACCATGCAATAGAGGTTGATATTATTAAGCAACTCCATGTCTATTACTTTGCTACGTCCTTTCCCTTGAGGCACAATAGAGGTCATCCTTAGGTCTTCATCATCCCTCCATAGTCGTGGGAGAGAGCTATCCACATCAACAAGAAACTTAGAAATATATACAAGTGACTCTTGTACCAACCAACCCTCGGCCATGCTACCTTCGGGTCTTGTATTTTGTGTCACGAAACCCTTCAAGGTCTTCATAAAGCGCTCGAGGAAGAACAACCACTGTGCATGTACAGTCTTGCATATAGCAATGTCATAAATGTCTCCTCCACTAAATAAACCACCTTTACTGACATAACTCAAGCATTCTCAAGCGTGGTGGGGTCTATTTTCTTTGAGCTCACATACCTAGAAAGGAAAAAGTATGTCATATTAGCAATATGAACACCTTGCATGGAGCATTGATACGCTTCACATTTTGTATCCTGTAAAGTACCTCACAAGCTCGTCCATCTTGTAAATACAATCTTTCACGTCTTTCGATGCACTAAGAAAAATGCTAGTAGGTAGTATGAACTAAACACATGAGGAATGGTTGATTAGTTGCTTCTAATTCACTCACAAATTTGGAAGGAAAAAGATATTATGCACATAAAATACTTACTTGGAGCATCTTGTGCCAATCATGAGATTTCAAGCCATATAATTGCTCTACACCTCTTTTCTTGCTCTTTGTGAAGGCCCCCTTCAAACACCTCATGCATCTAGTGGAAGTATGAATTATAGTGATAGCTCGCTTCACTGCCACCATCTCTAGCTTTGATAACCTCCACGGTGCACGAGGTAAAAAGACACGCCCATTTGGCCTCTCTTGTGGCCAAGCTTCACGCATCCTCCCTATGGTGTGTAGATCCTTTCTAATGCCTGCGGAATCTCGTGTCCCATTCAAATGTTCCCAAATGGTAGATGCCACATTCTTGAAGATATGCATGGGATCAAGCAGGTGATTGATCTTGAGGTGGGACCAATATGGTAAACGATAAAAGATGGAGTATCTAAACAAAAGGATCGTGTTAGCACTAGCGAGCAATCTTTATTTTCATTCAATATAGCACATAATAGTTACAAACCCTTACCGGCTCATGCTAAGTGGTGGAGGAGTCGTATATCCGTCCCAAATTCTCATCCAATCTCTTGCAGTGAGTGACTGTGTGGGGACTTCATTCCAAGGGGCGACATATCTAGGATGATCAGGTGGGAGAAATCGATGGTGATTCTCATAGATGACCTTATTCAATGCATCTACCCATGAGGTAACTAGTCAAGGACCACAAATAGGACATGCATGGTAACCCGATGTAGTGAGACTTGAACAATAGATGCAATTAAGAGTTCAAGGTGGGTTAAGGGTGCCACATTGATTACCTACTCATAATTAAAAGTGCAATGCTTACGTGAACACTCGCCATAGCTTGGGAAGTCATGCATCGTTCACATCAACACTGCTTTGTAATTGAAATCTCATGACGAGGGAGGCCTGCTCACATCATGCACCTCGATACCTCTCCAAAGTATCTCTAGCTCGTCAATCAAAGGCTCCAAATAAACATCAGGATTTTTGACTTTATGTTTTCATGGAATTAGAAGGGATAACATAACATGCCCTTAATCACCATAGAGGGTGGATTATAATTCACCAATATCACTGGCCATACACTGTAAGAGGTGCTTTTGAGACCAAATGGGTTCACACCGTCCATACCCAATCCAAGTCTCAAGCTCCTAGGTTCTTCCTTGAAGCTTGGCCATGTGTCTTCAATATGCTTCCACACAGGAGTGTCTGCGGGAGTTCTCCACTTGCCATCGGTTGATCGATGGGAGGAATGCCATGACATGAGCTCTGTAATGGATTTGCACTTGAACATATGTTGGATGTGAGGGATTAAGGGAAAATGTCGCAAAATCTTACGAGGCACATCCAAACTTTTGAGATCTGCTCTATATCTTGCGTCTCCACAAGGACACTCTCTTGCATCCTTATGTGGTCCACGAAATAGAATGCAATCGTTGACGCATGCATGAATGTGCTTGTAATCTAATCCTCCAAGAGAGGTCACATGTTGCCTTGCCAGATCTCTTGAGGTCGGTAATTTATTCTCCCTTGGAAGCATTTTACACAATAGCCTGCACGTGAAGACCATAAATGAGAAAAAGCATTCGAGTAATTGACCCACTAGCATAATTCACCATGTTTGCAGAATAGACTTTAAAGCTTACTTGAGTAATGCATTCAAACTTGCATTGCTCCATCCATAGATGGTTTGCAAGTTTAGTAACTCAAGGGAGGCAAGTAGAACAAAGAATGTGCACCCCTCAAACAGTGAAGTCGATGCTGCGATAAAAAGATCGTCCTACTCCATGCTATAATCCCTACCTGAGGATTGATGGACATATAAATCCCGCACCATATCATCAAACACCTCCTCCTCCACGGCCTCATGAGGTAATGATGGAGGGCTACTATCACCATCACTCCATGCATCTGTAATGGTCCCTCCTGAAGATCCCACCTCATATCGTTGATGCTTTGCCTCCTCACGATGAGCATAGGGCAACATATGTGGGTATGGCACTACATCTTGTATCAAATTAAAACGGGATCATAACTCAAACACATGAACATCCATATGTATCTCAATCAACCTTAACTCTTTAACACTTACCATGTTTACGGTCGCATCCCATTCTCCATACTTTGAGACGTGATTGAGTGTAATTCTGCATGCATGATACATGTTTCTTTGACATCGATCACACATACATTTGATTTTTTGCTCCAACCATATTTCACGATGGTGGATACGAAGGGATTCATCCTCACTGGAGCTACTTGTTGAAGATGAAGACATCCTACATATAAACAACCCAAAAAATTTGTTCTTGGATGAGTTGTAAATGTCAAAACTCTGTGAAGCGTCTAAAAGCGTCCAAAACTCTGTACTATGGAGCCTAAAAGCATCCAAACTCTCTACTGTGGAGCGTGCCCTTGTTCACCCTCTTCTCTTGTGTGCTTGGGGATGATTGTGTAAGCCTAGAGATGAGTGTGGGTGCTTGGAGATAAGTGTGCATGCTCAGAGCTACGTCTCTTAATAGGAAAGCAAGCCGCGTGACGTTAAAAGTACGTGAAGAAAAGCAAGCGTGCTAAAAGTAGGTTCAAAAATCAGCTTGCAATCTGTGCATCTAAAAGTGCATTTATATACGCGCTTATTTACATGTCTAAAAGCGTGTTTATCTGCACATCTAATGTACGTTTTAGACGTGCCTATAGATGCGCTCCATAGTACATAGTTTTTTTAAAGTTAAGGAAGCGCATCTATGTGCACGTCACAACAAGACAAAGCACCCATAGACGCGTGCACAGACGCGTTTCATGAACTAAATAAAAAACTTACGAGCGCATCTATTTGTGCGTCTATTTGCGCGTCAGGAGACCCGCGTCTATTAGCGCGTCTATATATCAGACTTACGCACGTATAGACGTGCTTATACACGCGTAAATAGACACGCAAATAAACGCTTTGATAGACACACGTATAGACGCAAATCGAACAGACAGACGCGAATATAAACGCGTTTGTAAACGCACTGATAGACGCGCCTTTTTTTTTTAAAATTTTACAGAATACTGTGTATGTTGTGTATGCTATATAGTTACAAGAATCCCATATCCACATTCTGTAATTCAATTCTTATAGCCAACCTCATTTTAATTATAATTCCAAATAAAATATTACAACTCCAAAATGCAATAAAATTGAAAGCTCAAAAAGTGCTTGTATATACATATAGCGCGAAGCTAAGCCACGTCATGTGGCTCCAAGTACACAAAATAAGGAAGCTAAGCCATGTCATGTGGCTTCAAGTACAAAAAATAAGAGGAGTCTATATACAAGAGGCACGAAGCCAAGCCAATGGCTTTAAGTACAAAAAAGAATAGTAGCACTACTTCTACGACTAATCCTCGCTGCATTCCACGCTCCCTTCTGCACTGCCTTCTGCGCTCCCTTCTGCACCTCCTTCCTCGTCTTCCTCGTCGTCTTGTGCAGGGGCGCCCTGTAAACAAGGGACAACATATATCAATGTATGAAAAATCAAATCTTTACTTATAATTTTGGCATTATTTAATTACTTTCAAATACCTGGGGGGCCTGTCCAGTCGCTCGGGTATACTGCTCCTCAGTAATCAACCCGTCATCATAGAAGTGCCTCCATGTATCTCCTCTGCGATGGTGGCGGTGGTAGGCTGTCTCCACTGGAGTAGGGTATCTGCCCACGATCTCAAGCTGCATGACCGCGATACACTTTGTGGAGGGATTAGTACAAAGAAACAACCAACCTCCTAATAAACTACATAAGCAATATAATTTGAGATCGATACTTACAAATTGGGCCTCCCATGATTCAACACCCCCTGCTCCAAAATGTGCGCTCCCATACTCCTCCATCTGGATCCTCCGTGCCTCCACGTGCTGCAGACTGGGCTCCTCCCTCGCTGACTTCATTGCCTTCTTCCACTCACGCTTCTGAGCAGTGTGGGGCGGGCCCCTTGGAGGTTGACCTGCCTCAAGTCTGGCAAGCTCCGCTAGTGCCTGCCTCTTAAGGGAAGATCTTTTATTGCTAAGTATCGTAACAATCTTTGACTTCCCCCATTTATCTGTGAACTGGCGATTGGGGGGGTTAGGATATCTAGAGCGAACAGTAGCGAGGGTCTCATCAGCCAACCTCTTTGGGTGGTCTTTATAGTGGATAAAGCAATCTCTGTAATTGTTAGCAATTACAGAGCGCATGAAGGCCATTACATCCTTCCCCCGCGCATCCATCAAGATGCCTCCTGTCTGGGTGATGTCATAATAAATCGTACCATCACCCAGAGACACGTCTAAATCATCGGAATCATCATCCTCGGCCTCACCGCCACATGGCCCAAAGCACTGTGCCATGCATCCGCCACCGCTCTCCCTGCTACTACGCCTGCCACCCTGTCGTGTCGAGCTCGTACGCTGGCCACTCGTAGCTGGGGACTGCGTGGGACTACGCTGACCACTCATAGCTGGAGAACCGAGTCTCGACGGCTGGGGAGTACGTCGACGGATCGCTGAGGCAGAAGGACCTCTTGAAGGCATGGGGGAAGGGGCATAAGACGGGATGGCAGAAGGGACATAAGACGGCATGGGGGAAGGGGCATAAGACAGTACGATGGAAGGGGCATAAGACGGGGCATAAGACGGCTGTGCGGACTCCGCTGGGGTGATCTCAGGCGGTGTGGGGTGGCTCGGAGTCTGTAGTGCCGACTCCTGGGGAGTGTTAAGGGTACCCGTCATGTACCCGTATAACTCCGCAGGACTAGGAGGGTGCCCTAAAATATTATATAAATCCTTCCATATCGATTCACGCGGATCAGGTGAGCTAGAAGCACTTCCTCCCCACATGTTAAAGTGGAAAAAAATAAACAAATCTATTACTTTGGGAGCTGAGAAGAAAGGGTAAAAAAAAAAAAGAGGCTCTGTCAGAGCGCATCTATAGACCCGTCTAATCTTCGCGTCTATAAACGCGTCTAACAGAGCGTTTAACAGTTCAAGTAAAAGCGCGTCTACCACCGCGTCTAACAGACCGTCAAAACAGCCGTCTAACAGTGCGTTAAAAAGCGCGTTTAACAACCCATCCAAACATCCGTCTAACAGCGCGTCTAACAATTCGTTTAAACTTCCGTTTAACAGATCGTCTGTTTAAGCGTCTATATACGTGTCTGTGCGTGTCTGTAGCAAGCCAGACGCGCAAATAGACGCGCCTGTAGACGCGCATTTAGATGTGCCCTCAGACGCCTGTATACACACGCTCCGACAGTCGAGAATACTTAAAAGTGGAAAAGGACGTTTCGCCCGACAAAAGAATGTGTCGCTCATACCTAGATGCTGCGTTTCGTGGATGCGAAAAAGTACAAAACTAGAAAGAGCAAGCAAGAACAACTTCAAAAGGACTTACTTGGAAAAAGGTATGGAAGGATCTTTCTTTTCCAAACTTGTTTCTTCTCCTTGTTCGTACTCCTCCTCTTCTTTAGGCTTGGAAGCAAGCTGTGTAGGTACGGTCCCTTTGTCTTGAGTGAAAGCTTGGAACTGTGTGTGTATGGGAGGCTCTCTCTTAAGATTCGAATCTATAGAACTGCTAATAAAGAAGGAAGAAAGCCGCTCGCGAAGTTTAAGTAGTTAAAAGAAAAGCAAAGCGAGCGGCGCGCCGAAAAGCAGGTTTAAAAGTCGCGGGTATAGTGGCGTCTATTAGCGCGTCTATAGTCGCGTCTGAATACACAGAGTAAGCGCATCTATAGTCGCGTCTATTAGCGCATCTACAGGCGCGTTTAAATACATAGAGTAGACGGGCATTTAGACGCGTAGGTAGACGCGACATTAGACACGATGATAGACGGGCATTTAGACGCGACACAGAGTTTTTAAGTTAAGCATTTGAAGAAGAGCAAATTTGGTGGGTTGTTTGTTTGTAGGATGTCTCCATCTTCAACAAGCAGCTCCAGTGAGGATGAATCCCTCCGTATCCACCATCGCGAAATGTGGTTGGAGCAAAAAATCAAATGTCTGTGTGATCGATGTCGAGGAAACATGTATCGTGCACGTAGGATTACGCTCAATCATATCTCAAAGTATGGAGAATGGGATGTGACCGTAAACAGGGTAAGGATTTGTAAGTTAAGGTTGATTGAGATACCTATGGGTGTTCATATGTTTGGGTTATAATGATCCCGTTTTAATTTGATATAGGATGCAGTGCCACACCCGCACATGTTACCCTATGCCCGTCGTGAGGAGGCGAAGCGTCGGCGATATGAGGTGGGATCTTCAGGAGGGACCGTTACGGATGCATGGAGTGATGGTGATAGTAGCCCTCCACCATTACCTCATGAAGCCGTGGAGGAGGAGGTGTTTGATGATATGGTGCGGGATTTATATGTCCATCAAGGGAGGGATAATAGCATGGAGCAGGATGATCTTTTTACCGCAGCATCGACTCCACTGTTTGAGGGGTGCACATTCTCTGTTCTACGTGCCTCCCTTGAGTTACTAAACTTGCAAACCATCTATGGATGGAGCAATGCAAGTTTGAATGCATTACTCAAGTAAGCTTTAATTTAAAGTCGATTTTGCAACCATGATGAATTATGCACGTGGGTCAATTACTCGAATGCTTTTCCTCATTTATGGTCTTCACGTGCAGGCTATTGTGTAAAATGCTTCCACTTGTATATATTTCTGAGTTTCTTGTTGATGTGGATAGCTCTCTCCCACGACTATGGAGAGATGATGAAGACCTAAGGATGACCTCTATTGTGCCTCAAGGAAGAGGACGCAACAAAGTAATAGACACGGAGTTGTGTAATAGTATCAACCTCTTTTGCATGCTTAATAGTGATGTGATGAAAAGATGGGTGACAAGATACGAGGATGCAAAGGCAAGAAGACAAGAAGAAAGGGCCCTCTTTCGTACACACCACGGATCTCGTGTGCCATACCCTCAACGTCTAAGAGCACTTCCAAAGGATATTCATGTGGATTGGCTACTTGATGAAATGGAGAAAGCAGAGAAAGACGAGGGAATGCATATCACAATGGAAGAATGGGAGTATGCTAGGGGATGCATAAGCAAGGTCGGTATATATGAATGTTATGCATAAGTTAGGAGGTTTTTATAATTTAGATTGCTTATTTAATTGATTTTTTCTTGGTGTAGTGCACTATGTTCAATGCTATATGGTGTGAGGGCAAGCATTTTCGAACACAACGGATTGATGATAAGAGAAACACACAAGATTGCGGCGTCATTGCTAGCTTTGAGGGAGCCAATGGAGTCATGGATGATTATTGTGGCATAATCCAAGATATCATTATGCTTGACTTTCGACGCTTCTTTGTGTATGTTTTGGATGTAAAGTGGTTTAAGGACGTGGTGGAAAGAGGCCCTAATGCAACAATCAAATGCCATGCAAGTGGCTTTGTAACTATTGACTCCACAAAGTTTTGGCAAAGTAGGAAGGACACACTAATACTACCGCAACAATGTGAACAGGTACTGTGCACACATAAAAATACTCGCTTTTAAATATTTGATGCAAGAAAAGTAACATGATTGTATTTGTGTTTGAATTAGGTTGTCTATCAACCAATGGTGGATAATAATAGGTGGTGGCATGTCATACCTATTATGCCACGTTCCAAAGTGATGTATAGTACATTTACTAATATGGAGCGTATGGAGGATGATCATGCCCATGGACGTGATGATGACCGTGATACAAGAGAGGAGGATGATCATGAGATAGGAGATATAGATATTGAGGCTGGCATTACCCGTGAGGACGAGCCTACCATTGGAGATCTTGATTTCGATGAGCACATGAGTGGCACAAGTAGTAGTGGGTTGAATGTATTTGTAGATCTAAACACTTGTTTGGATTTTGAAGTAGATAGTTTGGCAAGGGTTGATCTCATTGAGGATGAGATTGAACCGTAGCCCCACAATTGATATTGGCAAAACTATTTTACATATTGTCTCATTCTCCTCATTTCCCTTAATTCTTGTATATGTGGGCTTGCAAAAAATTATGTGCTTTGGTAATCATGGGCAATGTTTGGAAAGCAATGATGTACACCAAAATCTCACTTTCTGTATTCTCTGGAGCGCGTCTAACCCCGCGTCTGAGTCTCAGTGTAAACGCGCAAATAAACGCGCAAATACACGCGCAAATACATGCGCTAATAGACGGGATGTTAGACGGGCCCGTATTTTCTCGGGTCTAATGCGCAAATAAACGCGGTGATTGACGCGCAAATAGATGAGCATTTAGCCGCGCTAATAGACGCGCCCGTAATTTCTCTACTAGAGCAACGCCTATAGACGCGCCCGCTATTTTGCGCGTCTACCAAGCGCGTCTATAGTTGCTTTGTGTTGTTGTGCATCTCTAGGTGCCGTCTTGTTGTGTTGTCCATTTGGGAGGATAGAAACCATTTGGTGTTCCAACCTCGCGCTACGATGGGTTATAAGACTTTCGCCATAACTGCCAAGGTAGCCATCTACCTCAGAGACTTCAGCATTCTGACCTTGAGTCAAGATCTGGTACTTAGTCATGCTCTCTTAGAGCTTTACTTTTGCATTACCTCAAGCTAGTCTGTACATGGTACTTAGTCATGCTCTCTTAGAGCTTTACTTTTGCATTACCTCAGACTAGTCTATACACAACGTAGGTCTTGGGTGCCTAGCCCATTCTTAGACCAAAATTTTTAATCATCCCTTTTTCTGGTCCCTCTTCCTAGGACCACTTTTAATATATTCGACACATTTATAATATATATATATTTTTTAAAAGTTAGTTATTCCATGTTTAATGGGAACAATTCTACAATAGCTGACCAATAAAGCTAATATATAGCATCAACAATTGTAAATGGCACCATATTTATGAATAGTTAATACCACATAACTAGTCTTCTGGATAGGATGAATTATCATGGTATTTTAAAGGGGTCACTAATAGATACACTCATCAATTATTCGAGGCTATTAAATGGAAAGTGATGGTGGGTAAGGATGGAAATTTGAACCAATCTTGGCACCTTTGATGTCCAATTTGTATCACTATAATCATGGCCCCTTTAATGTCCACCCAAGAGTTTTCAATCAAATTCCCAACTTTAATGTGAGATGGAACTCCAAAACCACATTTGATATGCCAAAGAAAAAGAAAGTTTATAAAGCCTCTAAATTTTGAACCATCGGAATTCTATTTTTGCCGATATTCTATTTTTGCCGATTTTCAAGTCAATGTTGATAACCTGAAAGGGTGATTTATAATGAAAATTTCTTTGTAACATTGATCCAAGGCAAGGTAAAGCTAACCAACGAGGCCCCTCAATATCCAAGAGGGTCAAAACCCATGAATTTTATGCCATCCTAATTCTATTTTTCTACACATTTATCAATCAATGTTCGAAATTCCAAATTTATGGCTATTTGTATTTATAATGAAATGGTTCCCTATCAATAGTCCTCCAAGATGAGAGTAAATTATTTTATTTTACATGTAACAAGTGGAAAACATCAATTGAATGTTTAAAACAATATAGGATAGAAGCACATACAAGCACCCAAGGAAAATCTACCAAAAATGCCAACATTAGGGCCATACTTTCAAAATTCATATCATCAATTTCCTATAGAGTTCTTTAAGTTAGATGAATTTATAGGAGTACGATGTATTTATAAGGGTATGCTTGACTGATCTAACATTAATGATTAGACCTAAGGTCATCTGAGTTCTTTAAGTTAGATAAATTTATAGGAGTACGATGTACTTATAAGGGTATGCTTGACTGATCTAACATTAATGATTAGACCTAAGGCCATCTAAAGGAAAGGGAAAACATGGGATCTAAGGGTGGAAATTTAAACCCATGGTATTAAGCTAACATGAAAAGCTATAGAGACTCAATAGTACCACATATTTTCCAAAGAGCATCCACTATTAATCAAATCCTATTGCCATTTAAAGCAAATAAAATGCGGGCCATTTAAAAAAGGATTGAATTTAGTACCTTGGCTTTTGCAAATGTGATTCTATTGACTTCCACCACTAATTTAGAGAATTCTAATCCATATGATACTACCAAGAATATAATTGAAGTGAGAATTTGATCATATTTTCTTTCATCTAGTTATCTAAAAAATTATCAAAATAGCCACATTTTGAGTGTGACTCACAAACAAATTTTCTTTGACCACAAGATACACAAAAGAGTTGTGTAGGCAAATGCTATATTTTCTCATGAACAATCACCTTAAAGGTTTTTGACCTGTCATTTGCTACTTATCAAATTCATTCCTCCTTTCCTTCAATCAAGGCTTAGAAAAGATCTAAGGGAATTCTAGTTGCCAAAAAAAAAAAAGGCTTCATCATATCAATACTAGATTGAATGAATTAAAAGATGATATCAATATTAATATATTAGAAGAAGCTAGTCATTAGTTTGTTCAATCATTTGAAGGGGAATCATAATCACCCAATGAGAGGAATTTAACACTTCATCTAGCATGTACTATTGAACTTTAATTCATCGATAAAATTAGATAACAAGATTTCTAACTCATGATTAGAGAAAATAATGAAGTTCAGCTTTAAAACGCCCCCCTCTATTTTCCAAATTTTAGAATGGATAATCACATGAGCGGGCTTTGGCACGAAATTAAATTGTAAAGAAATCTTGGATAGTTGCATTGGTGAATCCCTTTACACATTTATTAGTCAGATATCCAATTATCACTACATTGAAAGGAAAGACATTAAACGTAACAATGTCCATTGAAATATGGAATTGGGAGCACCCTAAGCTTCAACAGTTATAACCTGGCTACTAACATATTAACAAAACTTTGTATTGAGAAAGAGCCTGAGAGAAAGAACTGCGTGCTGTCAAAGATGATAATTAGAACATATGCCGGTGTTAGCGACTGTTCCGCTAACAGCAGACTGTCTTCAATAACCAGAAGTGCAATACGCAGACTTCATATCAACACAGCGACTGCAACCCTAAATGTCATATGCCAGAATGTATGTGTCGTGATCATCAAATGCAAGGATGAAAAGTTCGTCTCAGTATGTCTCAAATCAGAAAGTTGCTGAAGACGACAGCTAGTTCAAGGAGTACCTGTTGTAGTTCAAGGCAAGGGACCAGATACGAGAGGGAGGATTTACGTTGAAGACCGCCACCAAGCAATACCTGACGATCCTAACCAGAACAACTCTCGAAACCATTATCAATCAAGCCGAAATACGGTGAGTACTTTGTATGGTTTCCATGCTGAAGGGAATGAAGCCTGGTCCGACGTCAATTATGTAGCTATAACAGCCTCGAAAATTGGCCTCGAGCCAGGCGGCATTCCCCACAGCAGGGGATTCCAGGTGCAGGTGTCTTACAAAGAATCGGAAGCTCTGTAAACTCATCTGCAAACATTCAGCCGATAAATCGTAAGGATAAGGATATAGACAGACGGAGACTCTGCAAATGGCCTATTTCTTAGCAAGCCCATTATGCAGATCCTCAAGTCAGAGGATCAGCTATGTAGCTGAAAGATTTTGAAACATTTAAAAAACTCCCCGATACTCATTTACTCGGAATAAAGACAGAATTTTGCTAACGGACAAAGCACCGAAACGCTCATAGATAGACCCATTGACTTTATGGGCTCTTGGCTGCGCATGAAAGCTAGTCCTCCGAACTTTCGAAACTCTTTTGTTCATTAGTTATTGGTTATTATTGCTTGGATTAGAAGAGCGTATTACGAAAGGGTTTTAACTTTTAGCCACGGATCCAAATCGATAGCTTAACCTAAGCGTAAGACCGTGGAGGTCCGTGGTAGAGACGTAACCTATATGAGGTAATGCCCCGAGCTGCTGCAAGAGCTGCACTCACTCTTGCAGAAAATTAAGGTGGGTGAAGCCCCCAAGTCGTGTAACAGTCCACAGCTAAAATCGATCAGACGTACATGAAAATTTACGTTACGTTGGTCTTACAAGATGTAGCTAGGACCATTGATACCTGCTGGATCTATTCCGCGTTTCCCGATCGATACGCCTGCCCAATTGGATGGTTTTGAGACGCAAGGTTGGGGGGAATGAAGCCTGGTCCGACGTCAATCTCAGCCACGATTTCCTCGCGTATGCGAAATGAAAGGCGTCGGGCCAGGCGGCCACTCCCCTCAACTCAGCTGATCCGGTATGGTGGGTAGAAAGCGGAGGATAAGGAGCAGCTTAAATTGTCCAGGAAGGTTGTATGGAGGGAGCGTCACGGGGGAACAGAGGGGATTACAAAAAGAAGATCTGGGCAGATCTTAAAGCAGGGCCGTGAGCAAGAGGGGGGAGGGATTGCAGGTTTTGCATGAAGGGCGCTGCAAGGGGAGGACCGGTGGTGAGCGAGCGAGAGGGGGGGGGAGGACTAGCATCAGGGACGTGGGAGGACAGGGAAAAGGATTGAAGCGACATGACAAGCTAGCTACAAGATTCCGGCAAAAAGCTGCGACTGCAAAGCAGGTGGTGGGGGGAGGGTGGGAGGTGGGGGGGCGGCGAAAGCCTAGAAAGAAGGCGAGTATTTGTGGAAGATGAAAGTGAAGAGAAAGGCGAGGGGAGATGGAACGTGAAGAGAAAGGCGAGCTGAGCTGCATGGGATGGAGAAGGAAGATAGATAGGTAGATACATGATGATTGAACAAAAGGCGAAGGAATGATTAACAAGAGACGGTAGGGCAAAGTTCAAGCTTTGCAAAAAGAAAGAAAGAAGAAGAAGAAGAAGACTGCCATGCAATACAGCTCCCCCTGCATGCAAAACTACGTCCTCCCCAGGGCCCTTTTTGAAGGCCCGTGTTGAGTCTGTGACCACGGTAGAATTTCCTTTTTACCCCGTTTTCTCAAAACGTCGCACCGTTAAAATCAGTGCAGCTTTTAAACCCCTCGAATTCCCCGCCCCACTGTGGTAAAATCGGGTTTCCCCCGTTTGCCCCCCCCGAGCCCCCTCTTTGCGCCCCCGCGTATTCGTCATCCCCACGTGCGTACCGCGCCCATGCAGCCGCCCGATTCGAAGATTGCTGACGTGTCACAGATCGGACGGCTGTTGTGACTCCACGTCTCCCCGCTCCCTCTGCCTGCTTTGGCGGCGCGGGCATCGGTCCCGCGGACATAGCACCGTGCCCGCAAAGGTCGATCGTCTCCCTGAGTCTCATAAAGGCCGCCAGCGACGTCTCACCGGATACAGTGTTCTGAACTCTCCACACACGTAAAACGCTGACCCTAGTCAACTCCCCCCCGCTGCCCCCTCTGCCCGGCCTTTTCCGTACGCCACCTCTGCTGGATCCCAAGCCACACTCACCGCCTCAGTAGCGGTTTCTCTTTACACTGATCGCCTAGGAAGTGATCGTACCTTAGCTCTCTACCTTTGTCAAATTGATTGTAGTGAAACGGCCAAATAATATGGCCAAAATTTCAGAGTTTTTGGCCTGTCTTGGGTTAGGCCTTAACCGATGGTCATTTCTCTAAGAAGCTAAAATCCAATTTTAAATTTGGTCATCTTTCTCTCTTTTATTCTTCCAATTTTAGTAATTTCAAAAATTTGGCCATCATTTTCTCCGCTTTCTCCCTTTTCTTCTTCTTTCTTCTTCTTCTTCTCTCTCTAAGCTGCTGCTTCTTCTCTCTCTCAACTTTCAGTTTGCCAGGGCACGCCTCTTGAATGTATTCAACTTGTTTCCACAACGGAATCCTTACTTTGAAACCCAAAATTTTTGTAGAAGGTTTGAAGGCCCGGCTGCAGTTAGACTCTAGAGCTCTAGGGTTTAGGGTTTAAGCACCTTTCGTACCCTCCGAACCGCACGGGAGCTCCTCCTCCTCTCCCCCTCAACACCAAATCTTACAGTCCCCAGCACGTGGTCACTTTGAATGTTGCCTGTACTTTGCCTGGCCTCTTAATTCATTTCGCAATTTACGAGCTGCTGCTGTTTTCCATCCCCGCCAGGCAGCTCCCGTCCCCTTTAGTGCTGCCTTCCTCTAGCCGAGAAGTTCATTAAAAACCAAACAGCATCTCCGCCACCTCTGCAGCCGTTGTACACACGACATTCATCCAGCTTGCGTCAATCCCAAGTGGCAAGCACCGTTTTTGGATCCCTAAACACGCATTCTCCCAGAATTATCCGACCAGTGACTCTCCAGTGCTCCACCCTGCTACCGAGCCTAGGCCCTAGGCCCCTATGCATGCAGCATCGACCAGTCACCACCTGCGGGTTGCTCTTCCCAACGTGTTCGACTCCCCCAACCTAAGCCTAGAATAATCATCGGCTGATAATCTCTCGAGTCTCTAGTCTCTACATCTCTTGGCTCTCAATCATACGCATAAAGAAATACTAATCATTTTAGGCTTGAGTATTGAATGCTCCTGCCTACATGTGAGACTGTGAGTCCTTGTATGGTGAGAGGGTTGGCGTCACTAATGAGCGGACGTGACAGGTGATGGGGATGTGCATGGGTCCGACTGTCTTCTTCACTAATTTCCCTTGCCAAGTTCCCAACTGAACTCCAAAGATACTTTCAAAAAAGTCCTGTTCTGCTCAAGAAATTCTAGTGCGTTAATTTAAGAGTGCAGATCCGACTGCCAATTGCTTGATTTCCCTGAGACCAATTTTCAATGTTTCGATGTTCAACCAGTAGAGCACAGCTGTTGCCTCTTTTGTGGGGAAACTCTACTTTGGAACTGAATCCCACGCAACAGGCCAACAGCTCGAGACGCAAAATCCCTAATCCACCGGTTTCCAAGAAAGATCATCTCCAGACTATACACTTTATCTAGGACAGCTGTGTCGCTCGACGCTCCACATTTTCTCCACAACTTACAAGTGAGGAACCGATTTTTATGCGTGATAAAAGACCGTTCACCGTCCTGCTGATGTTGGTTAAATTTATCTACCACGCGCTATAAGACCAGCGCCAGCAACGGTTCCATCGTCTGGCAGTTTATGGCTGAGACATTATAGTAGAAAACATAACTGAAGTGCTTTCCAGTGCCCATGATTGCAGCTCGAAAAAAGCATCGGCTATGCCTGTTTGCGTCAATCGGGAACGTTGGCTGTAATAGCTGGACCCCGCTTCGACAATCTGCAATGTTGACAAGACTGCACTAGCTATCGGTCTGCTGTGGAAAGTGTTCGACTTCTCGCGAGATTCTTTGGACAACCACGTGCACCATACGGTCTACACTCTAAACCTGAGGCCGAAGGTCCTGAGTATATGACACACGCAAGTATACATGTGGTACTTGTAGGCTGTTATCGTCTTATACAAACGACTGTCATTTCACGAAGCTGTACGTGCACATGAATCATGATTACTTGGTCGCAATTTCGCAAACTCCTTCTACCACAACATTTCACACGAACAATCCTCGTACTTTGAAACAATCTTGAACTTATAATTGGTCTTACGGGAGTTCTTGTGTATAATTGCGGCTGCTATGATCGCATGTACACGTAGCTTATTCAGATGTTTAAGTCAAATTTGACACGCAAGCGTGGAGTGAAATGCGAAAGCATCTAAAGCTATCTAGACACTTATACATATCACCATCTCTTATGACTTCTAGTGCAGGTTGCGTAAAGCACGTATTTATAGTAATGAGTTGAAAGTTCTAGTGGAGGTCGCGTTATGATATTACACACGGAATATATGGGCAAGTGTGCTATTAACAAAATAGGCGTAAGGACTTCATGATGCTCTACACCACTAGCTACAATGAAAATTTGGTCACTATTACATTAAAATTTGGTCACTATTACATTTTGGGAATTTTGGACTCAAAAAGGGCGTCTTGGATTAGTCCCTTAAAATTTGTGATTAGCAAAGCAGCCAATGGGAAGGCTTGGACATTAGGATTCCATATTGGCCTCTCATTGGTGGAGAGTCCTCCTTGGTTCCCACTAGGCTTCCACTTGCCTCTCTCTTGACCCCACCACCTCTTGAGGCATTTACTCCCCCCTTTTACTTTTGGATGGTGGATGGTCCCCATACCCTCCTAGGCTCTCTTGGTAGGCCCCCAAATCTGCGATTTTTTTTCCCCTCCAAACAACCAAAAATTTTCAAAAGTCTCCCTAGCAACCCAAACTCCTCCCAGGAGTCTCCCCAAACTATCCCCATTGACTCCCCACCTTTCTCTGAGTCTCTTCCTCCCCTGTACCTCCTCTCAGCCTCCTCCCAACCTCTTCCTCCTCTCAATCTCCTTTCAGCCTTCTTCCAATCTCTTTCTCCTCTCAATCTCCTCCCAACCTCCTCCTCTCAACCTCTTCCTCCTCCTAACCTCTTTATCTTTGCTTGCTCCCATTCTTTCTATAATGGTGAAGCACTCCCCTTCCCCTAGGCCAAAGCTATCAATTCAATCTTATGTGGGTCACATTTTGAAGGACAACAGTGATATTTGGATCCCTCAAGAGTTTAGGTTAATGTCATGGGTCACAATGCAACCATTTGCAATAGGTCCATTCAAGGTTTCTAGAAAGGATAGAGCAAAGAAAGAGAAGCATTGGAAGGGTCACATTATTGGGTTTTGTAATATAAAAAAAGGACTTAAGGTGAAGGTTCAGCATGTGTACATGACTTGAGACATGAACCTGGATGCTGCCAGTCAAACTTGCTTTCCTTCAAATTGTATCTTTCTTTTACATTAACTTTTTTTCATTTTCAGTTCAATTGTGTATTCTAATGATTATATGTGAGCATGTGTTTTGAGAGAGGGTGTCTTGTGGGGTAATAGTAGAGGGGGAGGAGGGGAAGGAGAGAGAGAGAGAGATGGGGGGGTTGAGGAGTGTTCGAGGGAGATAGTAGAGGGGAGAGATTTGTGAGGGAGGGAGGGAGAAAGAGAGAGAGAGAGAGAGAGAGAGAGAGAGAGAGAACTCTATGTGTGTGTGTGTGAGAGAGAGAGAGAGATCGGTAGAGAGTGAGAGAGACAGATTGATTGGCCCATTAACATCTTTCTTTACTTTCTATGTAGATATCTTTCCCTCTACCAAAGTTGAAATCCAGTCTCTTGATAGTCTCATGGGACTATTTCAAGCTTTCCATTCAAATATTGGGGAATTAATGTTCTCAAGATGGAGTGCTACCTCCTTGACAAAGTCTAGTATTTTTTTCTATAATTCATGTTACCAAGTTCCTCGAAGAGAAGGTGCATATGGAAGCGTACGTCGTATTCCTCTCCCTAACTTTGATAGTCTAGCTGAATGGCCTCTTCCTGATCCATTCTCTATAGATGCATTTAGAATGAAGGTGAGATCAGATATTCAATCATTAATGAAGTTTACTTTCAGTTCAAAATCTGTGGGTGTTAGTTGGTTCATGCCCTCCATTATATATATATATATTTTTTTTCAAATGAGTCTTCATTCACAAGACAAAGACCATGTGGGGATGCAAAGGCCTAGAAAATGTATTTCTTGATAATCTTATATACCCAATGTGAGATGTTAAGGACGGTTTGTAGAAGGGACACAATTTTCGATGTATACTTACTAAAGAAAGTATAAGATATCAAGTAGTGCAAAGTATTTGCTACATGAGATACGCTTACAAACGTTGGAAAAATAATCATGGCACATGGATACCTATGGATTGTGATGTAGTGGACACCACAGACGTAGAGGTACATATGCCCAATGGGGATATCCAATATCTTGAGATTACAGGTAGTTGGAGCTTGAAGCGCATTTGAGAATACATCGCTCTTACCTTTGATAATAGTGATTTTTTCTTTATACTAAATGGAAAGATAGTGAGAAGGCGACTCGAAGGAACATCAATGCTTGAGAAATGGAAGCCTCCTTGTAACTTGTCCATTCATACTAGTATTGAATAAATGTAATAGCTTTTGAAGTGTGATGTCATTTGTACTAGCAATGAGTATACTTATTAAAATTAGTAGTTTTTTATGTGTGTTGTAATAGTTTTGAAAATATGATATAGTTTTTGAAGTGTGTTGTAATAGAACTTGAATAAATGTAAAAGTTTTAAAACTGTGTTGTAATAGTTTTTGACTAAATGTAATAGTTTCTGTTAAGTGAGATGTCATTTGTACTAACATAGGGCCCCCTAAATTCCAAAAAAAAAATCCATTATTTTGGGTGGCGGGGGGAGGCGGGAGTGGAATATGATGGCAGATTATTTAGGCCAATGTATTGCATTCCATTAGGTATGACAGCCTTTATTGTCCTCACCTCCTAGATAGCTTGCTCTTGCCATCTTCCACAAACCTCCAATGGCCATACCCTGCGAGGCGCTTCTACTCGTCATTCGAGTAGAGAGGCAGACACTACAAGACATAGGTCCTTTTCCAGTGGAAATACCCACCTTTTTTACACTAAAAAGGTTTTTTTTTAACGGGCGTAAAGATTGTTATTTACGTTGCGATAAGCATCAAAAAAGAACGGTTGCTATATAAGCATCGCTATATAGCGACACTAATAAATGTCGCTATATAGCGACACTGGTAAACGTCACTATATAGCGCTCGGGGGGGTCACTCATCATATGTAACCCTATCACGTGAGTTCAACAAAAGGATTTTTTTAATTTCTAAAATTTACATAAATAAATATACATAAGGGACTATTTAAAATAGTTTTGGAAAAAATTTACAGATTTGTATAGAAAAGGGGTACATTTTATTAATGAATTTTTTTACAGATAAGGGACTTTAAATATAGGCCTTGAACGCACGTGATATAGAGGGTTTATACATAGTGACCCCCCCGAGATATAGCGACAATTAACAGAAGCTTAAAAGACACATTAGTGGAGCTAAATAGGGCCACAGCAAGCCTTGTTTTGAACCACTTATGTTTTTTATTACAAAATTTCCTTTGTGGAAAGGGTGATACAAAATCGCTCGAATGAACCGAGCGACTGAAGTATATACATGTCGAAGATATATAACATTGTTTGTTACAAAATTACCCTTTCGAAAAGGGTGATACAAAATCGCTCAAACGAGCTGTTGGCATTCGAGGCAACTGTGGTAAGTCTACTTCTTCTCATTTAATGTATTGTTCTATTTTGTTTTACTACATATTGCATGCACTTTATCTAACTCTTGTAAATTGGGCCCACAATAAGCTGTGATGGGTCGCCTTCCTACAGACATAGAGACAAGACGCGCGTTTCGCGTGGGAACAAAGCCGTGGTTTATTGAGCAAGAGGCACTGGGAGCAACGGGCGATTGGGTTGAGATGGCTGCTCGCATGGTATAAGTCTACTCCTACTTGTAATCTCACTTTTTAAACTGTTTTCTTCTTTAAGTTCCAATCTAATTTCTAATTAATATGGTTTCACTCTTAGATTCAAAGCTCGAACGCCCCATTAGCGGAGGTGAGTGGTGATGATGAGGAATTAGGCTTACACGGCTTCAACAAGGGCTAGGGATCAGGTGTAGCTCACGAGGGCTAGGGATCAGAGGCGCAGCTCACGAGAGCCAAGGATTAGGCGAGTAAGACGAGGACGACGATGACGATTCGGATGAGTAGTAGTACTAGTAGTATTAGTAGTAGTTTGCATATACTTCGCCATATATATGCTTTTGTTCTGCCTGCACCAAAGTGTGAAGTACCTACGGAGTCCAGCTGTCTCCTTACAACCCTCCTCTAACCCTCGAACATTTCAGGATGGTCCCTATTCTGCTTGTTGAAAAACTTCCAATCAGCTTTGTCTGCCCAGCTGGGTTTAGCCTTCCCCTTTGCAATGGAAGTACGCAAGGTTGACCTACGATGCTTCAAGACCAAACCCATGCGCTCTCGCATGTAATTCTCATTGAACTCCCAATTTGGGGGGTTAGTGTATTTTCTTTTCAATTCATTGATGACTGCCTGCTTCTTTTGGTCATCTTGGTACCGCCAGTCAGTAGCTATGTTGCTCCTCAAGTGGTGGCTCATCAATCGCCTCATGGTGGCCATCACTGTTGCGTCCTTTTTATCTTCTATTATCTCTGCAGCAGTCGTGATTTGATAGGACAGGTCCTTGACCGCGGGTAAGGACTCATGGTAGTGGTAGAATCAAAGCGAATGGTGTTTGTGCGAGCGCTTCCGGAGTGAGGAGTAGGAGATGGCAAGGGACCTGACTGGCACTGGGTCTCGGGACCAAGTCGAGACCTGTAGGGATGTGAGTGTGCTGACTCGTCTACATCTCCCGAGTCAACACAACATAAGCGACCCCTCCTACTCTTCCTTCCCTTACGATGGGCATGCCCAGGTGATGACCCCTCAGTCGAAGGGACTAGAGGGGACGGCTGGACAGTAGGTCTAGCCATCACTGTAGGAGAGAGATTTGTTGAGGTCCTCTGGGATAGCAGAGAGAAGAATCTCGCTGCGTCCACATCGGTCATCTATGTGATAAACTCATTGGGACTCCCGACAAAGCCATGGGCTGCTAGCAAAGGAGTTCCCTGAGGGGTAGTCACAGTGCTATGTTCGAGAGGAGTCAGTCATAGGGGTAGGCCCCTGAGGTGTTGCCTGAGTGGAATCAAAGTCCTCTGGAGAATAGAGATCATGATGTCTCCTCCTACGAGGGTTTCCGACAAGTCGGACATGCGACGTCTAATTTGGGGAGATTGGACAAATGTAGACACAAACATGAAAAAAAAAAAAAAAAACAAGAGTGGGTAAGAAGCGGAACGCATATGAGGAAAAGCATATGCATAAGAGAAGGAGAGGGGGAAAGAAGAGAAAGAAAAGGGGAAAAGAGATTGAAAGAGGGGAAAAGAACCAAATATGCATAAGAGAAAAAAGAGAGAAAGCATATGCATAAGAGAAAAAGAGAGAAAGCATATGCTTATGCTTATGAGCATATGCTCATGCATAAGCATAAGCATAAGCATAGGCATAGGCATAGGCATATGCTTATGAAAAGAAGAGAAAAAGGGAGGGAAAAAGAAGAGAAGAAAAGGAGAAGGAGAAGGAGAAGGAGAAGGAGAAGGAGACATATGCTTATGCATAAGCGTAAGCATAAGAGAAGAAAAAACATATGCATAAGAGAAAAAGAGAGAAAACATATGTTTGAAAGAGGGGAAAAGAGATTGTAAGAGGGGAAAAAGAGATTGAAAGAGGGGAAAAAAAGAAGAGAAGGAAGAGGGGGAAAGAGCATAAGCATAAGAGAAGGAAGAGGGGAAAAGAGATTGAAAGAGGGAAAAAAGAAGAGAAGGAAGAGGGGAAAAAGAAGAGAGGAAAAGAGCATAAGCATAAGAGAAGGAAGAGGGGAAAAGAGATTGAAAGAGGGGAAAAAGAGATTGAAAGAGGGGAAAAGAGATTGAAAGAGGGGAAAAGAGTTTGAAAGAGGGGGAAAAGAAGAGAAGGAAGAGGGGAAAAAGTTGAGAGGAAAAGAGCATAAGCATAAGAGAAGGAAGAGGAAAAAAGAGCATGAGCATAAGAGAAAAAGAAAGAAAGCATATGCTTATGCTTATGCATGAGCATATGAGCATAAGAGAAAAAGAGAAAAAGCATAAGCTAAAGACTTATGCATGAGCATATGAGCATATGCTCATGCATAAGCATAAGCATACGCAAATACATATGCTTATGAAAAGAGGAGAAAAAGAGAGTGAAAAATAAGAGAAGGAAGAGGGGAAAAGAGATTGAAAGAAAGGAAAAAGAAGAGGGGAAAAGAGCATAAGCATAAGAGAAGGAAAAACATATGCATAAGAGATTATTATGCTTATGCTTATGAATGAGCATATGAGGGAAAGAGGGGTGGAAAGAGAGAGGAAAAGAGGAAAAGAGGGGAAGAAGAGGGAATAAGAGAAGAGAGGGGAAGAGAGGGTTCCTATGCCCATCACTATAGCTAGCGCATAAGGCGCTAGCTGCAGGCCAATGCAAATAATGAAAATAACAAAAGAAAAAAAGAGGAAGCACTTTCTTACCTGGAAAAGTCCCGCTCGGTGTTTCATGGACTGGCCCTACAAAAGAGAGAAAATGTACTTTTTTTCAGATAACTAGTTAGAGGAAAGAGGAGTTTAGAGAAGTAACTTCTCAAAGGGATTGGATTGAGGAGACAAGCATAAGCTTACAAACAAGGAGAAAGCATAAGCCTACAAACAAGGAGAAAGAGGAGGAAGAGAAATACCAAAAAGAGAAGAGGTGAGTCTTCTTTCTTTCACCAAATCTCGTTTTTTGTCCTTAACTTCTGAAAATCAAGCATGAAAATAAGCGCATAGCCTTAGCAATACAAGGAGAAACATGCTTCAACACTCACAAAATGAAATCTCACAAAAAATGAACCTGAGCAGTGGGGAATAGAGAGGAGGAAAGCGAGGTCGTCGAATATAAGGTGGGAGGAGAGATTTTTGCTTTTCCTGTAATAGAGATGTAAAAAACGGCGTCACGTGGGGTTTCGGGTTTAAGCCCCTTAGCATCGCTATATAGCGACACTAGTCAGTCGCTATATAGCAACGTTTATATCTAAAAAGCATCGCTATATAGCGATGGAAGAGGGCAAAGCATCGCTATATAGCAACGGTTCAGGGCAAAGCATCGCTATATAGCAACAGTTCAACCCTTCTGCGCTCCTTTCTGCACCTCCTTCCTTGTCTTCCTTGTCGTCTTGTGCACGGGCCTGTAAACAAGGGACTACATATATCAATGTATGAAAAATCAAATCTTTACTTATAATATTGACATTATTAAATTACTTTCAAATACCTCGGGGGCCGCTCCAGTAGCCTGGATATACTGCTCCTCAGTAATCAACCCGTCATCATAGAAGTGCCTCCATGTATCTCCTCTGCGATGGTGGCGGTGGTAGGCTATCTCCACAGGAGTAGGGTATCTGCCCACGATCTCAAGCTGCAAGACAACACAATTTGCGGAGGGATTAGTACAAAGAAACAACCTCTTGATAAACTACATAAGCAATATAATTTGAGATCGATACTTACAAATTGGGCCTCCCATGATTCAACACCCCCTGCTCCAAAATGCGCGCTTCCATATTCCTCCATCTGGATCCTTCGTGCCTCCACGTGCTGCAGACTGGGGTCCTCCCTCGCTGACCATTGCTTTCTTCCACTCACGCTTGTGAGCGGTGTGGGGCGGGCCCCTTGGTGGTTGACCTCCCTCGAGCCTGGCAAGCTCCGCTAGTGCCTGCCTCTTAAGCGAAGATCTTTTATTGCCAAGTATCGTAACAATCTTTGACTTGGCCCATTTATCTATGAACTAGCGATTGGGGGGGTTAGGATACCTAGAGCGAACAGCAGCGAGGGTCTCATCAGCCAACCTCTTTGGCGGGTCTTTGAAGTGGATAAAGCAATCTCTGTAATTGTTAGCAATTACAGAGCGCATGAAGGCCATGATGTCCTTCCCTTGCGCATCCATCAAGATGCCTCCTGTCTAAGTGATGTCATAGAATATCGTACCATCACCCGGAGGCACGTTTAAATCATCTGAATCATCATCGTCCCCACCGCCACCCCTCCCAAAGCACTGTGCCATGCATCCCCCACCGCTCTCCCTGCTACTACGCCTGCTACCGTGTCGTGTCGAGCTCGTACGCTGGCCACTCGTAGCTGGAGACTGCACGGGACTATGCTAACTACTCGTAGCTGGAGAACCGAGTCTCGACTACATAGGAGTACGTTAACGGCTCTGTGAGACAGAAGGACCTCCTGACGGCATGGGGGAAGGGGCATAAGATGGCATAGCAGAAGGGGCATAAGAGGGCATGGGGAAAGGGGCATAAGACGGCATGGGAGATGGGCCTTGGCTATGTAGCCGGCTGGGCTTTGCTGACTCCGCTGGGGTGATCTCAGCTGGTGTGGGGTGGTTTGGAGTCTGTAGTACCGACTCTTGGGGGGTGTTTAGAGTACTCGTCATATACCCGTATAACTCCGCAGGACTAGGAGGGTGTCCTAAAAGGTTATATAAGTCCCTAAAAATAGACTCCCGGGGATCAGGTGAGTTGGAAGCGCTTCCTGGCCACATGATGAACTGGAAAAAAGAAAAAAATTCTATTACTGATGAGCTGAGAAGAAAGGGGAAGGATTACTATCGGAGCGTGTCTATAGACGCGTCTGATTAGCGCGTCTATTTTTGCGTATAACAGTGCGTCTATAGACGTGGCTGTCTGTGTCTGCAAACAGACTAGATGCACGTTTAGACGCACCTGTAGATGCGATTTTAGACATGCTCTGAGACGCACCTATAGACGTGCTCCGACAGACGGACTTTTCTAAAAAGTAGAAAAGGACATTGTGCCCGACACAAACGTGACACTGATACCCAGATCATGCATTTTTTGGATACGAGAAAGTACAAATCCAAAGAGAGCAAACTTCCAAAAAAGATCAACTGCAAAAAGACTTACCTTGGATAGAGGTATGAAAGGTTCTTCTCCTTTTTCAAAGTTACTTCTCCTCCTTGTTCGCCCTCCTCTCCTTTAAGCTTGGAAGTAAGTATGGGTGCCTTCCTCTTAAGTGTAAGCTTGGAAGTAAGTGTGGGTGCCTTCCTCTTAAGCGTCAAAACTGTGGATCTGCTAATAAGGAAGCAAGCAAGCCGCGCGAAGTATAAGTAATGTGAAGAAAAGCGAAGCGACCGTGCTAAAAGCAGGTTTAAAAGCCACATCTATAGGCGCGTCTAAATACACAGAGTAGATGCGGTTTTAGTAGACACGCTTTTAGACGCGCACCACAGAACAAACAGATGCACTTTTAGACGCACCTTTAGACGTGTCACAGAGTTTAAAATTAAACATTTGAAGAAGAGCAAATTCTTTGGGTTGTTTATTTGTAGGATGTCTTCATCTTCAACAAGTAGCTCCAGTGAGGATGAATCCCTCCGTATCCACCATCGCGAAATGTGACCTTGGAGCAAAAAATCAAATGTATGTGTGATCGATGTCGAGGAAACATGTATCGTGCACGCAGGATTACACTCAATCACATCTCAAAGTATGGAGAATGGGATGTGACCGTACACAGGGTAAGGGTTTGTAAGTTAAGGTTGATTGAGATACCTATGGGTGTTCATATATTTGAGTTATGATCCCATTTTAATTTGATACAGGATACAGTGCCACACCCGCATATGTTGCCCTATGCTCGCCATGAGGAGGCGAAGCGTTGGCGATATGAGGTGGGATCTTCAGAAGGGACCGTTACGGATGCATGGAGTGATGGTGATAGTAGCCCTCCGCCATTACCTCATGAAGCCGTGGAGGAGGAGGTGTTTGATGATATGGTGCGGGATTTATATGTCCATCAAGGGAGGGATGATAGCATGGAGCAAGATGATCTTTTTACTGCAGCATCAACTCCACTGTTTGAGGGGTGCACATTCTCTATTCTACGTGCCTCCCTTGAGTTACTAAACTTGCAAACCATCTATGGATGGAGCAATGCAAGTTTGAATGCATTACTCAAGTAAGCTTTAAAGTCTATTTTGCAAACATGGTGAATTATGCTAGTGGGTCAATTACTCGAATGCTTTTCCTCATTTATGGTCTTCACGTGCAGGCTATTGTGTAAAATGCTTCCAAGGGAGAATAAATTACCGACCTCAAGAGATATGGCAAGGCAACATGTGACCTCTCTTGGAGGATTAGATTACAAGCGCATCCATGCATGTGTCAACGATTGCGTTTTGTTTTGTGGACTACATAAGGATGCAAGAGAGTGTCCTACTTGTGGAGAGGCAAGATATAGAGCAGATCTCAAAACTTTGGGCATGCCTTGTAAGGTTATACGACGTTTTCCCATAATCCCTCGCATCCAACATATGTTCAAGTGCAAATCTATTGCAGAGCTCATGTCATGGCATTCCTCCCATCGATCAACCGATGGCAAGTGGAGAACTCCCACGGACTCTCCTGCATGGAAGCATATTGAAGACACGTGGCCAAGCTTCAAGGAAGAACCTAGGAGCTTGAGACTTGGATTGGGTATGGACGATGTGAACCCATTTGGTCTCAAAAGCACGTCTTACAGTGTATGGCCAGTGATATTAGTGAATTATAATCTTCCACCCTCTATGGCTATTAAGAAAAAACATGTTATGCTGTCCCTTCTAATTCCAGGGAAACATAAAGTCAAAAACCCTGATGTTTATTTGGAGCCTTTGATTGACGAGCTAGAGATACTTTGGAGAGGTATCGAGGTGCATGATGTGAGCAGGCCTCCCTCGTCACGAGACTTCAACTACAAAGCAGTCTTGATGTGGACGATGCATGACTTCCCATGCTATGGTGAGTGTTCAGGTAAGCATTGCACTTCTAATTATGAATAGGCAAAGGATGTGGCACCCTAAACCCACCTTCAACTCTTAATTGCATCTATTGTTCAGGTCTCACTACATCGGGTTACCATGCATGTCCTGTTTGTGGTCCTTCGCTAGTTGCCTCACGGGCAGACGCATTGAATAAGGTCATCTATGAGAATCACCATCGATTTCTCCCACCTGATCATCCTAGATATGTTGCCCCTTGGAATGAATTCCTCCCACAATCACTCACCGCAGGAGATTGGATGAGAATTTGGGACGGTTCCATGACTCCTCCACCACTTGGCATCATCCGGTAAGGGTTTCTAACTATTGTGTGCTATATTGGCTGGAAATAAAGATTACCCACTAACACTTTATTTTGTTTAGATACTCCATCTTTTATCGTTTACCATATTGGTCCCACCTCAAGATCAATCACCTGTTTGATCCCATGCATATATTCAAGAATGTGGCATCTACCATTTGGGAGCATTTGAATGGGACACAAGATTCCACAGGCATAAGGGAGGATCTACGTACCACAGGGAGGATGCGTGAAGCTTGGCCACAAGAGAGACCAAATGGGCATATTTTTTTACCTCGTGCACCGTAGATGTTATCAAAGCTAGAGATGGCGACGGTGAAGCGCGCTATTACTACAATTCATACTCCCACTGGATGCATGAGGTGTTTGAAGGGAGCCTTTACAAAGAGCAAGAAAAGAGGTGTAGAGCAATTATATGGCTTGAAATCTCATGATTGGCACAAGATGCTCCAAGTAAGTATTTTATGTGCATAATATCTTTTTCCTTTCAAATTTGTGAGTGAATAATTATAAGCAACTAATCAACCACCTCCTCGTGGGTTCAGTTCATACTACCTACTAGCATTTCACGTAGTGCATCGGACATGAAAGATTGTATTTACAAGATGGACGAGCTTGTGAGGTACTTTACATGGTACAAAATATGATGCGTATCAATGCTCCATGCAAGTTTGAATGCATATTGCTAATATGCTCATCTCTAGGTATGTGAGCTCAAAGGAAATAGATCCCACCATGCTTGAGAATGCTTGAGTTATGTCAGTGGAGGAGACATTTCCACGTTCTATTCTCACAAGCCAACTACATCTTATAGTGCATTTGGTGGATGAGATTGCTATATGTGGTACTATACATGCACGATGGTTGTTCTTCCTCGAGCGCTTCATGAAGACCTTGAAGGGCTTCATGAGACAAAATGCAATACCGAAGGTAGCATGGCTGGGGGTTAGTTGGTACAAGAGTCACTTGTATATATTTTTGAGTTTCTTGTTGATGTGGATAGCTCTCTCCCACGACTATGGAGAGATGATGAAGACCTAAGGATGACCTCTATTGTGCCTCAAGGGAAAGGACGCAACAAAGTAATAGACACGGAGTTGCATAATAGTATCAACCTCTTTTGCGTGCTTAATAGTGATGTGATGAAAAGATGGGTGACAAGATACAAGGATGCAAAGGCAAGAAGACAAGAAGAAAGGGCCCTCTTTCGTACACACCATGGATCTCCTGTGCCATACCCTCAGTATCTAAGAGCACTTCCAAAGGATATTCATGTGGATTGGCTACTTGATGAAATGGAGAAAGCAGAGAAAGACGAGGGGATGCATATCACAATGGAAGAATGGGAGTATGCTAGGGGATGCATGAGCAAGGTCGGTATATAAAATGTTATGCATAAGTTAGGAGCTTTCAATAATTTAGATTGCTTATTTAATTGATTTTTTCTTGGTGTAGTGCACTATGTTCAATGCTATATGGTGTGAGGGCAAGCATTTTCGAACACAACGAATTGATGATAAGAGAAACACACAAGATTGTGGCGTCATTGCTAGCTTTGAGGGAGCCAATGGAGCCATGGATGATTATTGTGGCATAATCCAAGATATTATTATGCTTGACTTTCGACGCTTCTTTGTGTATGTTTTGGATGTAAAGTGGTTTAAGGACGTGGTGGAAAGAGGCCCTAATGCAACAATCAAATGCCATGCAAGTGGCTTTGTAACTATTGACTCCACAAAGTTTTGGCAAAGTAGGAAGGACACACTAGTACTGCCGCAACAATGTGAACAAGTACTGTGCACACATATAAAAATCCTCGCTTTTAAATATTTGCTGCAAGAAAAATAAAATGATTGTATTTGTGTTTGAATTAGGTTGTCTATCAGCCAATGGTGGATAATACCCGATGGTGGCATGTCATACCTATTATGCCATGTTCCAAAGTGATGTATAGTACATTTACTAATATGGAGCGTATGGAGGATGATCATGGCCATGGATGTGATGATGACTGTGATACGAGAGAGGAGGATGATCATGAGATAGGAGATACAGATATTGAGGCCATTACCCGTGAGGACGAGCCTACCATTGGTGATGCTGATTTCGATGAGCACATGAGTAGTACAAGTGATAGTGGGTTAAATGTATTTGTAGATCTAAACACTTGTTTGGATTTTGAAGTAGATAGCTTGACAAGGGTTGATCTCATTGAGGATGAGATTGAACCGTAGCCCATCATTGATATTGGCAAAAGTATTTTACATATTGTCTCATTCTCCTCACCTCACTTAATTCTTGTATATGTGGGCTTGCAAAAAAGCATTGATGTTTTTGTTAAAATTATGTGCTTTGGTAATCATGGGCAATGTTTGGAAAGCAATGATGTACACCAAAATCTCACTTTCTGTATTCTCTGGTTTGCGTCTATATACGCATCTAAATACGCGTCTGATTCCCAGTGTAAACGTGCAAATAAACGCGCTAATACATGCACAAATAGACGCACTGATAAACGCTATGTTACATGGGCCAATATTTTCTCAGTTTAGACACGCAAATAGACATGTTAATACATGTGCAAATAGACATGCTGATAAATGCGATGTTAGACGGGCCTGTATTTTCTCAGTTTAAATGCACAAATAGACACGCTATTTAAACGTGCAAATAGACGAGTTGTTAGATGCGCTTTTAGATGCACCCGTAATTCCTCCACTCAAGTAATGCCTATAGATGCGCCCGCTATTTTGCGTGTCTACCAAGCACGTCTATAGTTGCTTTGTGTTGTATTGGTTGTGGTTTCCAAAGCAGGTGGGACATCATCCCCCACAAGACAGCCGGAAGAGGCAGAGGAGGAAGGAGAGCTAAAAGAGGAGGAAGAAGGTATGACGGATGAGGCTTTAATGCAAACCCTTCCATATATTTTGATTGAAAACAAAGAATATTTATTATTAATTGACATTCAATAGATTAAAAATTTGAGAGAAGATGAAGTACTGGGAGAGTAGTAGTAACTTAGGTTACCCAAAAGAGGGGTTGGATAGGTGCACAGATTTGGCACCTGCAAACACTTTGGAGCATCTGATCTTAACTGTGTGGGAGGAAATGAATGACTCTACTAATGCAACAGTTACAAAGACGGAGTTTCATGAGGTCCAAGAAAGATTGAAGGCAGAGAGGGCGCAGAAACACCAGAGACTTGAGAATACTATAGAGGCTTCATCATCGGCACCATCTCCAGTAATTGATGAGAGCAAAAGCTCCATCGATATAACTCGGCCAGGAATGGATGAACAAGATGCTGCCCACATTGTAAGTTCATGATATTTTGTCAATATGAATGAATTTATGTTCTTATTTTGGTATTGAGAAGATTACTGATGTTATCTCAATTTTCACGACGTCATCAAAGTTGATCAGTTTGTGACATGTAAAGGGGGTCGAGGTGCATTGGTGTGGATTTAGCACTAGGACACAACATGGGAATGTTCAAGCACCATAGCCTAGTGTGCTTCCATACTTTTTTCTCCCCTTATGGGAAGGAGGAGATGATAAAGTGCAGGGCACTTTCAAAGCTAGTCTCCCTTGTGCCTTTACCCCCTTTTGCACGCAAGTGTATTTTGGTGAGGCGAGACTTGGCACTATCTACTTTTGGAGAGAAACTAGCAGGAAGAATCATGGTGGTTGCTGCTATGGGTGCTTGGGCAGGTGTTTATGATGCTGGGCAGCTTGTAGAATCTTTCAGTGAACCCACTATTTTGTCAACTCAAAGGAGAGCAACAATAGTAGCTAAAGCTAAGCAAGCAAATATTTGGTAAAAAGTGCATCTATTGGATGCAATATACAAGAAATATTGTATAGAAATCAAAATTTAACATATATTTCTCTTGTTTTCTAAATGGGTGGTGTTTTGCATTATAATAACTGAGTTTCATTTCTTGGATTTTAGTGTATCCTTAATTTAAATATACGGTTGATTTTGAAGAAAAGTGCATTCCCCTATTAAAGGTTTCAAGAATTCTTCAAGTTACTGGGTGTATGAATAGACAAGATCAAGATTGCTGGTGAACTCTAATCAAGATAGCAACAAAAGGTTAAATTGGATGCACAATCTCAAACCCTTCCATATTTAGATTCATCTTGGGACTAGGAATGTTTTGCATCCCAAACCTAGGAGGAAAATAGAACAATCATATGGTGGCTAATTTAGTTATATGCATGGTTAGTTGGAAGGATTAATATAAAATAAGAGGATATATGCTCCACGATTGAGATGGCAAGCTCTCACTTATGCCAATGGTTCCACATGGAGATGGCAATAATCCACACATATACTTGATTGGTGTTTGTGTATTATCAAATTTGGATAGGGAACAAGCATATGACTGACTCAATCCTAGCATAGGAGATTGGGTTTTGACTTTTATGAAAATTGTGGCTAAGGGGTGCTACACACAATTGAAGATGTAGGCCCTTATGGTGTAAAATGTTGTAAAGTATGCTAGGAATGGCCAAAATCGCTTCAGAAGTGTGCCTTGATATTCTGAAGGTGTTGGTGATGAGTGCAATGAAGTTTCATACAAAGTGGTAAGGTTGGCAAATGCACTGATAGCTATGAGCACCAATGGATTAAAATGGTTGCAATGGATTAAAATGATGTGAATAACATGACATATGAAACCATGATGTGGGTCCCAAATTTGAATGCTAATGATCAAGATACGGGTATATAAATTGGGACACATTTCAAGCATGAAGAAGCAAATTGATTTGGGCAAAAATTTTGCGTCTTGGCCATGACATAGGCACTTTTTTTTTTTACTTGTATTTGTTTCTTGTGTGTGTGTAAGTGATGGGGGATGCATCTCCCAATTTAAAAAAACGAAAAAAATCCCCCGAGAGGCCCTGGTGCCAACAGTTGCAACTTTGGGCCAAACGGGGTCCCTGTCTAGCCCAAAGTCGCGCCTGCGCGCACTAGGGCTTCTCGGGGGCTTTTTTTGTTTTTTGTTTTTGTTATGTCTTTCTTTTGGGTCATATCTTACCCCCATCAGACACACACACACACCCATCACACAACAAATAAACAAATAGAGAAAAAAAAACAAAAAAAAGCCCCCAAGAGGCCCTGGTGCATGCAAGCATGACTTTGGGCCAGACGGGGACCCCGTCTGGCCCAAAGTCGTGCATGTGTGCACTAGGGCCTCTCGGGGGCTTTTTTTTGCTTTTTTTTTGTGGGATGCATCCCCATCACTTACACACACACCCATCACACACACAAGAAACAACTACATTTAAAAAAAACAAAAAAAGCCCCTGAGGGGCCCTAGTGCATGCAGGCGTCTAGCCCAAAGTCACGCCTATGTGCACCAAGGCCCCTTGAGGGCTTTTTTTTGTTATTTTTTTTGGGGGGATGCATCCCCCATCACATACTAGTTTCTAATCACATTCTACCATGATTATTGACTAATTACATACTAGTGACTAATTACATTCTACCATGGTTATTTGCCATCAATAATCAATCACATTATGTACATACATCAGATATGGAAGTAAATAATACACTGCAAGATTCCACTTGAAAATGAAAGCTCAAATATACAAGAAAAATAGTTTCCAAAGGATTCTAGTACAAAAGATATTTACAACCATCTTTGCATAAAATTACTTTTAATAACCAAAATTGGTGTCCATAGTGAATACAACAAAAAATCTGATCTATGGCCTAAGTTGTTGGTCTTCTCTGATCCGCCTTGCCAGCTGCATGTCTTTTTCCATGATCGTAACCCTCTTGGCATGGATTGCACACAAGTTTGTTTCCTCAAGAAGGGTTATGATTGCCACTTCTACTGCTTCTTGTATGGCAGCCAATGCGATTGATTGAATACGATAGTTGTCCTATAGGACTGCATAATCTCTTTCACCAATCGAGCGAATGGAGCTCTTAGGATTAGAAATTCACGCTACTTTGATACTTTCTTATCTCTTGAAGCGCCTTCCTTCCAGGCTTTCTGCGATGTCTTCTAGGGACTCCACCTCCACCTCCACCTTGCCTACTACGAGCTTTGCCTTTTCGTTTTGTTGTGCGATGCAATTCTAGCAAAGATTTTCCACCCTGTCTAGAATGTGGAAAGTCCTGAGTAGCATTGTGCCATGTGGGTCATCATTGTTGGCTCTCCATTTGTGCCCTTTGTTGTTGAGCCAATTGAATCTGCATTTGCTTGGCATCTTCTTGTCCTCTGGCCCATTCTTCCAATCTACGTCTTTTGTGCTCCTGTTCTTCTGGTCTGCTTTCTGGCTCTTGAGGTATCTCGGGCTGACTCTAAGGATAAGATTGATCCCCATGATCTTCTTCATCGTCATCTATCTACTCATTGGTTTTTGTCCTCTCCTCCTCCTCCTCCTCCTCATGCCTCCTCTTTCTTCTCTCTTTGATCATTGCATTGTTTACATCGGGAGGGATTGGGAGCTTTCAACTGGTCTTCTAGTCTGCTTTGTTCTTGCCATGTCAGTGATGGTGGGGCTATGGGAAATGTGACGGTAGGAAGGAATGTACTAGTATGAGAGAGTACTGGTGGTACTGAGAAAATGAAGGTATTTGCATATATATAGGGGTATATTTATTTTGTGCATCATTATTAGTTAGCCCCCCCCCTCCCCCTTCCCCCTTTACCCCCCTCAACCCCTCCCCGGCCCCCCTATTTGTCATCATCCCCTCGAGGGTTAACCTCACAAAATTTTAGTGTACCATGTGCATTGTAAAGAAGGGATATTTATCAAAAAAATTACTTAGTTCATTAAAACATTGGGTTTTTTCATTCAACTTTAGGAAAAAATTACGTAAAGAGGAGGGGTGTTTATTTTGGGGGAAAAAACTTATTGAAGGGGTTTTTGAAATTCCCCTTGAACTCCCGTGAGGTCACTCCCCCAAATTTTTCTCATCGCCTACCCTTGTTGGGTCCACAAGTACAAAATTTAACGCTTGTTTTAAAAAAAAGAGCCAATTAATCAAATGTCCACAAGAAATATTGAAGTGCAATTTTAATTAACATCAAAGTACATTTGGTTTAGCAATCCAACACAACTTCTAGTTGCTATCTAGCTTCTATGTTTTGCGAAAGCGTGCGAAGATATCCATGAATGCCTTCTTTTACTCATTTGAGTTCGATGAACTACTTGGGATAACTCCGTTTGCAAAGCTTTATTTCTTGCATAGGAGGACTCGACTATACCACGATAGAACCACTTAAACATCTCATGAAGAGCATTACTTCCATTAATCCCCCCTCCATGTCGCATACTCTTGAAATAAGCACCTTGAGCTCTATAATGAGACTTTTCCATCCCTTGGGCTCTCCAAGCATTCAAGGAACCATATTGGCGAAGAAACCATAGACCATGAGCATAAAGAATGTGCTACATACATAGAAAAAACACATGAGGTAAACAGAATAAATTGATTGCAATTATAATTTTGAAAATAGCAAAGACCAAACGTATGCTTGTGTCCAGTAATCCTATTTGACAGTATAATTGGCTAGAGGCAAACAGGAGGCACACTCATACAATGCAAAAGGGCTGTTGTTCAATGACAGGTGGCTCGATCTTTTATTCAAGCTTTTTGTGCAATACAATCAGTAGAGTATCGTTTGCTGATATCCCGAACACCTTTGCTTTCAAGTTTGCCAGTATGGAATATTTCACAACCCAAAGATTCAAATTTATCTTAGCAAGAACTCCCCAACTACAGTGATTTGTGTGCAGTATTGGGAGCAGAGGATTCGCAGGACAGATTCGTTGATGAAGATGGTATCAGGATTGCTAAAGTTCTCAGTGAAGTACAACATGAAACTAAACGAATGCCAAAACTACTGAGAAGACTTTAGGGAGAGGGGAAGGTACGCGACTAGAGAGAGAGGAGAGATGAGAAGACTTGAGGGAGAGGGGAAGGTATGCAACTAGAGAGAGAGAGATATGCGACTAGAGAGGGAGCTCCATTAGAGAGAGAGAGAGAGAGCCCACTACATAGAGAAGAGGAGAGGAGTAGAGGGAGAGAGGTCGAATTCTTACAACTAAGAGTAGAATGACCCACAAGCAAGAGTGATAAACAAGAGCCTACCACGAGCAAGAGCAACAAATAAGAAGCGATGTACGAGAAGAATGAAGAGGGACATACGAGAAGAATGTCGAACACAAGTCATACCAAGAAGATCTACCATGGCTTCAATGAACTCTTTCATGATGACTTTATATATTTGCACATCATCATCTATGGAAGGCTTCCTCAAGATCTTTACCAGATTATCCAATTCTTTCCAAACACGTATTCTCAAGGTTCTGACATGAGGATCAGCTTCCAAATTAGTGGTGCAATCACATAACTTTTTCCAATAATTCCAATGTAGACTTAATCGATGTTTTCCATGATTGGACAAAAACCTTCGTGCTTAGAGCCTCCCATGGACACTTTATTTGGAAGATTTCCTGACTTTCTTGACAATTGTGCATCTTTGATTAGCTTTACATTCCCGCCATGTATACCCATGCTCGAGAGTAAAGCTTCAACCCTTGCTATACATGATGTTGCTCTCTCCTTAGGTTTCATGCTCCATGCATATACAATGTGCAAGTAAAGCAATTTATCAATGAGCCGTATCTCTGCATGTAACACATAGAAATGCACTCTTTGTAATGGAATGTTTAAAATTGGATCCCAATTTTTATCTTTTTGATCTCTATTGGGTGCAGCATTCTGATTGCAGCTCATTACTCCATTGCTCCAATACATCTGTTTGTTAGCCTCATCATCTGTGCTGTCATTCATTACATCTTTAGCATTCCCAAAGTCTTTTCCTCTTTTTATTTGCTCTTTCCCTCTATGTATTCCTATGTTACTACCTTGAGGTTGGTGTGAGTGCATACAATAAAGACATGGATATGTCATATTTGCACTCAATTCCATTCCAAACATACACTTCAATGTCTTAAGATCTCTTGCCATGTGCCATTCAACTTTAAATGATACAAATCCTTCAACTTGAAGCAACTCTCCTTTCGTTTGCACATCTATGACACTTGGAATTGGAGATCTATCAAATACCCATTTCAAGAATGAGTGTCTCTTTAGGAAGTTCAAATACGGCAAGCCACCAAATGTGCTTTTTCGATTGGACACTAAAATCTTCCCTAATTTCCTTATCTTTGGCATGTCCGAGGGCTTTATTCATCAAACTAATACTAACCCTCTCCAACTTGTGGCCTTTTACAACCTCACACTCATCCAATTTGATAATGAATACTAACTTTCCTTCACAATCTGAAAGATTAAAAGATTTACATGATTAGAAAAGATTTCAATAAAATTTTCAAACTCTCTAAACAATATAATTTTAACATACCCCATGCTTTCATGTTGTAAAACTCCACCATTGTAGCTTGGACCCTATGTACATCCAAAAAAACGTTATTATGCTCTGTGTACTCAAGTTCTTGGTCCTTGCTTTGCCCCTTCGGTAGTTGGTCCTCCTTTCTTTTTGCTATGTTGGACATTTGTCTTGTTTGTGCCTTCTAACATCATGCTTTCTGAGATGTGTATAAATCCACCCAACAAATCTTGAACAGTAGAATTTGTTTCTTTCCTTGCATTTCTAATTTATACTTGTCTCGGCAATAGAGGATTCTTAATGCCTTGACCTTGAAGTGCATTTACAAAGACATTATACACAGCTAATTACCCTTTCCGACTAATGCCAATAGCATCACATGCATGGACAACTTCCGATGGATCTACAAGATTCTCTAGATTAGTTGCAACCTCTTGTAATATTGCATGTTGCAATGCATGTTGACGACAGTCCCTAAGAATAGAAATGAATTCTTTCTTCTTAACTACACTCTTTATGGCACAAAGTTTGTCAGAGGAATTTCTTCCAATAACCTCCTCCATAAAATTTATGCAGAAATCATGATAACATTAGAAAAATAAATGACTCATTTGTAAGTAATGCTTCATAATTACAAAATAGTCCAAATATACATACCTTGTAGCATTAATCCTATGCTTCCTTGCTCCACCACCATATGCCAAGCTCTCCATTGGTTGCAGGGGCTTTGAACATCCTATGCTTGTAACCTAGAGGGGTTCTTTTTATCCTTTCTAATCTTCTAGTCAATGTAGCAAGTTCTTATTGGATACACCAAGCCTCGGGGGGGGGGGGGGGGGGGGGGTGTCACTCATCATATGTAACCCTATCATGTGAGTCCAACAAAATGATATTTTTTATTTCTAAATTTTACAAAAATAAATATACATAAGGGACTATTTTAAATAGTTTTGGAAAAAATTGACAAATTTGTATAGAGAATGGGTACATTTCATTAATGAAAAATTTACAGATAAGGGATTTTAAAATAGGCCTTGAACGCACGTGATATAAAGGGCTTATACATAGTTACCCCCTCGAGCACCAAGCTTTTTTCAACAGCTTGTTCTTCTCATCTATTAATCTTCTGATTGTCTCTTGTGACCTCTCTTTTGCAATTTCTAAATCAGCAAGTTTTTTTTGTTCTTGGGTTAGTTGTTCTTGGAGGTTATGCATGGTATCTCTAAGTATCTTTTTCTCTCCTTCCATTCTCAACAAGTGAACCTTCGCAAACTGTGCTTCAACATTGGAATGGTGGATGCGTTTAGAATATCTTAGTAAGCCTTGAAGACCATCGCCTACGTATCACATCAAACTCGTCACATTTTCAAACAAAGGTGGAGCACCTGTCAAAGGATCCACTGGATAGTGTCCACCAACACTCCATAAGTTGACATGCTTTGTTCCTTGTTGTCGTAATTGATATAGTGTATCTTTGCCAGCAACCTTGTGGCCATAACATTGATGACTTGTGGCATACTCTGGTGGAGCTCTGGTGCAAC